>NC_048233.1:79958294-79963473 GCF_002007445.2 Ailuropoda melanoleuca | reverse complement strand
AAAAAACAAAAAAAAAAAAAATTAAGACAGGACAAAACGACAGTTAGACCAGGGCAAATCTTACCTGGGATTTCCGAATCCGAAGGTCTGCCGATGACCGGACCTCATCCTCCTCGATGTGCCTCTCCATACCTGCGGAGCAGAGCAAGGTTATTCCAGCAACACTACCACTCCTCTCCTCCAAGCAGCACAGCTCAGTACAAGGCTCCCCACACGCCCTCTCACACTCAGCTCATGCAGAGAGACACTAGCCATCTACGATCTCAACGCGTCAGCTCACAAGAGAGCCGCAGGCCTCGCGTTGCACACCCTTTACTGTACCGGCTCTTGTCTGGCTGTATCTTAGCACAGCAGCTAACAGCAAGAATCTCCGTCACTTGCTAGCTGTGTGGCTTTGGGAAGGCCACGTCACTTTAGTGTTCCTGTTCTCTCATCTGTAGAACGGAGCACGGACAGCACCTCCCTCCACCACCCGTGAGAGCCGTGAATGAGAACGCACACGGTGCTCTGCACGTTCTCACGGCTACCGTTGGAAGCAGCCCCAAACCACTTCCACCTCTCCATGAACAAGGTATTGTGATCGTTTGGGGGGACGAAAGGATAAGTGCCGCCTCCACTCTCTGACCAACAGCCTGCATTCCCAACCAACTAGGCAAAAAGGCAGCTGGAACAAAGAGACCTCCTGGGCCCCAGGGGAACTCAGTCTATGACCTCGGCCTAATGGGACAACTGTCTAAACCGAAGGGGTAATGGGCCCCCCAAGAAATGTCTGCAGACTGAATAATAACACGTTCTGCATCTAGATTGCTCCGGCATTACTGTTCACACGGACGTAAGGCTGGGAAACGGGCCCAGTAAGAGAAAAGTCAAGGGACGGAGTTAAAACACCGAGTCACACAACGACTCGGCAGCAGGCAGCACACTTTGGTTCTGCACTCTTCCAACTGCAGTCCTGCCTCCAGGACAGGCAAAATTCGGGGCAGTGCCCAAACCACAAGCCACGATGGGACGACTGTATCATCTGGATGAGCTTTGGTCCAGAAGAGCTGGGCCCTGCGGATGTGAGATGGGTGGTGGTGGGGCTGGATTGTTCCCTTTGCTCCCTTCTTACTCTTCAGTCTGTTCCGGACGTTGTTGGCCCTTTTCTTGATCTCGGTCGTGAGCTGCTCTAGGTCATCCTTGGTTTCTGGGTAAACAAAGGCAAACAGAATCGGTTAGAGACTAACTGCTTTGTGAGCCTCACCAATCAACAAAGGAAGTGGGAGCTTTCTCAGGTACCCAACGTCCATGACAGGATTTATCCTGAGGTGCTCCCCAGACATCTGTCCTTAGAATCACAGACAGCTCATTTTCCAGGCACCCTGTCCCAGACCTACAGCTGAGCCCTACAACCTGTCTTTTTAACAAGGTTTCCCAATGTTTATTGCAGCAATGTCCACAATAGCCAAAATATGGAAAAAGGCCAGATGTCCACTGATGAGTGCATGGATAAAGATGCGGTGTGTATGTATGTGTGTGTATGTATACACACACACACAATGGAATACTACTCAGCCATCAAAAAGAATGAAATCTTGTCATTTGCAACAACATGGAAGGATCTAGAGCATATTATGATAAGCAAAATAAGTCAGAGAAAGACAAATATCATATGATTTCACTCATATGTGGAATCTAAGAAACAGAGAACATTGGTGAAGGGAAGGAAAAATACGATAAAAACAGAAAAGAGGCAAACCATAAGAGACTCTTAACTCCAGGGAACAAACAGGGTTGCTAGAGGGGAGGTAAAGGAGGGCACTTGATGGAACGAGCACTGGGTGTTATATGCAACTGAAGAATCACTAAACTCTACCCTGAACCTAATAATACACTATATATTAACTAACTTTAAGTTGAATTTTAAAAATAAACAGATAAATAAGTAAAGCTTTCCCAAGTAATTCTCCGGCACACAAAATTCTGAGAACCTTGCTTTCAGAGGAAGTCATCTGGTTTACCATGATGGCTTCAGCTCAAAGGTAGGACAGAGTTTCATGGGATTTCTGAGAAAAGGGATGTCAACCAAGGGTCATCAACCTAGATTCAGGCAAATCTTTATAACATACCTACTATGTGCACAATGCTATTCTAGGATGTATAGAGCAAAGTAAGCACTGGCCACAACTATTCATTCAGAAACCATCCTTCAGCACCTGCTACAAGCTTGGACCTGAGCAAGACACTAAGGCATCAGAGAGAAGACAGAGATCCTGCCTTCAGGGGTTCAGGGGCTACTGGGGGACAAGGGACAAATAAATCGTGCGGTAAGGTGTGAGTTCTGCTCAAGGTGTGCACAGGTTGGTGATGAAGAGCCCCTAGAACAGCCTGGAGGGATCTGGAATCGCTTGGAAAGACATATGATAGTAATACCACGTCTTGACGAAGGAGGGAGTGTTAACCAGGCAGAAAAGGGAGATGAAGAGCGGACTCTCTGGGAGAAGGGACGATACATAAAAGACATGAGGAGACAAGAATTATTTGGGGAAGAGCCAAAGTTCAGTCTGGCTGAAGTGTGGAGGACATGGGGGAAGGTGGCAGGAGGAAAGGGTAGGCAGGCACGTGTCCAAGACAATTCCCATGTGCTCCGCTGAAACGTGCCAGCTTTATCCTTCAGGTACTAGGGGGCCCCTGAACAATTCAGAGCAAAATGATAGTGTCTGGCTCATTCCTTGTCCTTAGGGAACCGAAAATACAGCCCAAAACCCCACTCTAAAAATGTGAAAAGGTTTGCCGAGGTGGCGGCAACACATGGGAGTCCTAGGATAGGAGGGATTGAAGTGAACGTGACCCATTCTGGAACACTTCATGGAAAAAAGATGGCCTTGATCTAGCAGGATTTGGATGGGGGAGGGGGGAATAGCACACGCAAAGTGACAGCCGAGGGTCGGAAACGAGGGACGTGAGAAGCAGTCAGCATCACTGCCAGTCATGAGAGGGATGGGATGGGAAGGAGAGGAGAGCGTGGCCACATGGAGTCCGCGGGACCATGAAGAGGAGAGCTGGCTGCGCTGGGAGCGTGAGCTGAGGCAGGGAAGGGAGAAGGGAGAGGACCCGACGTGTACACAGTGTGGTGTGGTGTGCACAACCCCTGCTGCCCACAGGAGGGAGGAAAACTGGCTCAGCCCCAAAGCCGAGGGCCATCGCTGCGCAACTCAGCTCCAAGTCAACACTCACTTGGCTCTGGAATCGGCGCGGACAGGATAATACTGTAGAGTTTCTTTGCCTCTTCCACGTGCTCTGAGATCTTGTCGATGTTTTGCCGAGTTTCCTCAATCTAGAATCACAAAGACAATAGCCTTTGTTGGGAGAGGAAGAACATGTCCACAGCTGAGATAAAAGCTTAGCAGGGCTCCCTGGTGAAAGCCGCCCACCTTCTGGGTTTGTGGGACAACAGTAGGACTAAAAGTCTTCTGCTGCCGAGTAGTGCCCTTCGCATGGCCAGATAAACTAGCATCCAGAGCAGTCACTGAAAACCCACACGCCCTGCTCCCTGAGAAGAACACATCCGCCCACCTGGGACGGGAGGCCGCGGACCAGAGTCAAGACGAGCCAGGAAAACCCATGAAGTCGAGTCGGAGGGCAGGGCCAGTAAACCCTATCAGGCAGACCTGTCAGCAATCCCCGGAATGAGAGCAGCAGAGGGGAAGGATGGGAGAGAGGAGAAAGGGAAGAAGGAAAGAAGAGCAGTGAACAGCAGAGAACAAATGTAGAGAGCGAAAATAAAGAAGAGAGAGAGGGAGACTAATAAGCATGGCCCGCTAGGAGACGCAGGAGCTTCCCTTGGACATGTGTTCTGCTGGGTTCCCCCGATGATTGGCCACAGACCATTTCTGCACCTGTCTGAGGTTCCTGATTATGCAAGGGGTGCATGATAAAATATCTCCAGCAGCACTTCGTTCCCAGATAGAACCGCATCACAAGACACCGATGCACGAGTGCTCAGGGCTGCCTCGGTGCTGTCCTGCAGGGCACCGTGACCCCTGCTGATGCAGGAGCCCCACAGAGCCCTCAGTGCCCACCAGGTCTCGATGCCACACTTCCAGAAGGATGGGCTTGTCAACACTGCAGCGATTAACAGACAAATCTTGTAAAATATCGTCCGGCAGGATCTTAACATCAGGGATGCAATAAAATACAACCTGGCGTCCAGCATGCTTTTCTTCCAGCAAATATTCACTTGTTTTTGAAAACCCGGTCGGAGCTCTCCAGATTAAAGAGAACACAGGAAAAATGAAACTTGAGTTCTCTAACTCTCAAAGGAGCACTTCTGCCAGTGGACCGTTATTCACCTAAGGAACCTGAAGGTTGTAGAGGTCATAGGTCACGCAGTGGGACGACACTCAAACAGGGATGTTCGGATGTTGGAGCACCCCAGACTCCAACTGGGATGCTTTTTGCATTACTTCTAAGACTTGATCTTTGGCTTCTCCAAACTGTTTAACTTCTAGCAGAATCCCAGACCTTCCCAATGCTAACAAGGGCCTGTGTTACCACCTGTGAACGCTGGCAGGCTCTCGAGGTGTGACCACCTCAGAATCAGGCCCTTGGGTGACCCCAGAAATGGCCACTTTGCCCTTCCCTTCCCCTATCTCTCACATCAAACACTGGCTCCTCTTACAACTCATAACACATCATTGCATCACACCATGTCCATTTCCATCATGTGACTGTCTTGCCAAAGTAATTCCACCATATCATATGGGACTGAGAAAAAAGGCTCCCTAGGATAAGATGCACGAACCACTTCAAAAAGGGTTTCACGTATCTTAACACACTGTAAGGCCTTGGATCCCGCATGTTCAACAGATTGGATGTCTTAGAAAATATTCTGGAATATTATTTCATAAGGCAAAGAACATACTGATCCGAACTTTGGTCAATGATAGAAAGATGAGATAAGAAGCTATCAGTTGCTGGGCCTCAAGTCCAGAGTCGCTCCAGACATCTGAAGACCGGATGGTCTTGGACAGCTACATGCAAAAGAATGAAACTTGACCACTCTCTCACACCATACACAAAAATAAACTCCAAATGGATAAGACCTCGATGTGAGACAGGAATCCATCAAAATTCTAGAGGAGAACATAGGCAACAACTTCTATGACATCGGCCAGAGCAACCTTTTTCACGACACATC
>NC_048233.1:79907542-79957697 GCF_002007445.2 Ailuropoda melanoleuca | reverse complement strand
AAAAAAATCATTAAAAAAAAAAAATGAAGACCGGATGGTAGATGGCCTATCTGACTCTGTGGATGGGAGAGCCCAGCCCTAGGTGCTGCCCCCTCAACCTGCCTATGGGACTGGCCAGCCCAGGGAGGAAGGCTCCCACCCCCACTTCCTCCATCCTCCACCCAGAGCGGGCTGGCTGCCTTCTCTCCTCTATCTTCATCAACCTCACCACTTGGAGGCATTTCAGGGATTCTGATTTGGAAATCCAGTAACTTTGTCAATTCACCAAATAATCACAGAACCCATCTAGGACTTCAGGATGGGCAAGTGGCCGATCACAAAGCTCTCTTTTTTTGAACTCTGTGTCTTTGTTTTTCCTTGGAAGTGTTGGTTTTCCTCCAACGTGACTTTCTGGGTATTTCGTGGTGGCAGCTACATGCATTTAATTTTCTTTTGTGCATTTGCCAAATAACCAAAGACTGATGGGGGAGGGGGGTGCAAACCTAGTATGAAGCCTACAAGGCTGAATCTAAAAGCTCAAGGGCTGTTTTGTGTGTTTGGGGTTGTTCTAAATGTCCTGACATTACCTGATACAAGAATATATTTAAGAAGTGAATTGATTTAAGAAATATACATGTTAGAAACAAGCTGACACTTCCATGAGGCCATCATCACTAGCTCGTTTTTGTGCCTGAGAATACTGCGGCTCACAGGACAGGAACTCACTCCAGGCCACGCTGCAAAAAAGGCAAAACCGGGCATCTGTCAGACACCAAACCCTGTCTCCTGAACCAGCTATAAAGGTACAAGAACCACGAGAGACGTTCTTCTATCTTCTCTCCCATGTCCCTGTGTATGCAGCCTGTGTCACGGTAATGCTCGTGTTCCACTCCGTTTTGTGAGACTGGCTCAGTTGCCCTTTGCTGAGGTCATGTGCCTTATTCCTTCCTTCTCTAACCAAGGCTCCCTACAGAGAGCTTTATAAACCAAAAGTGCTGGAGAATCGTTGCTGATTGAGGAACCAATCTGAAAGCTGTATTTTTTTCATCACCATGCTAAATTTGCAACCAGTACACCCTCAATGCCGGCTTATTGTATGTTACTTTGCAAAATGTATTTTCTGGGGTGCCTGGTGGCTTCGTTAAGCATCCGACTCTTGATTTCAGCTCATGTCATGATCACAGGGTCATGAGATTGAGCCCTGTGACAGCCTTTGCACTCAGTGGGGAGTCTATTTGAAGATTCTCTCCTTCTGCCCCTCCTCTCTCTCTCAAATAAATAAATCTTTAAAACAAAATAAAATAACTTAAAAAATAAAATGTATTTTTCAATGATTTGTCAGTAATGTGGCCATTCAGACAGTACAGTTCAGAAAATGTTAAGGATCAAACCAGCCAGGTTCAAGTTTTGGCTTCATGTCCCAGCAGTTTTATGACCTTGAACAATCCACTCACCACCCCCACACATACCCCCAGCCCTGGTTCTCTTATCTGTGAAATGAGGATTTTCATTATTTCCCACTTCCTAGAGTTTTTGTGGGGATTAGAAGAGATAATGCATGTCAAAGGCTTAACAAGAAGTACACACTCACGAAATGAAATGACGAAGAGAAATCTAGGAAGAGCCAGCCATTACTGCCCGTGTATCACGTGCCAGGTGCTCTGCCTGCCTTCACAAGCACGTCTCATCTGCACAGCCCAGCAGTCCCCTGTTAACAAACGCCCTGTGATGCTGTCAGCAGCAACCCAAGGAAATCAAGTAGGACAGCAAGTCAATGGCTCTTCACATTGGGTGTTGCCTCAGGGAACCAATTATGATTACCGGATTATACTAATCACCACCGTCTAACTGAAAGAAGGGAGTTATTTTCAAGGCATGGGTGGCCTCCTCCTTCTGGACCTAAGGAGCCAGTGGAATCTAATTAGATAATGGGAAGCAGAGAAAGTCCTTACTTTTGGAGAACTGGCAGGTTGCCGTGGGGGAGGGTGGAAGGCTTTGTCCATTCTACTTAAGAACAAGCCTCTGCCTCCCCTAAGCTCCCACATACTCTGTACCTCTAGTTAGACATTAATTAATTCCTGCATATTTATTATGTGCCCCCCTGTTACGGTAACAAAGTAATGGGGTTGTAAGGGTCAAAATAACGACTCCTTTTCACAGTTCATACACCTTGACTTTCCCCCAAAACGAGGAGAATTCAAAACGGTCCCCATATTACACATTCTCAGTCAAGTCCTCTTTGATGTGTTTGCTTCTTCGCTTTAGAAAACACACACTGACCAGAAGGAACAGAGAGGTCTCTGTCCAAGCAACAGAAGTCAAGTCTGTCAGGGGTTTTATCAAGACTAGTGATAAACCAGTGGAATCCCCTTTCATGAATGAAAAGAAATGAGCAATCTCAGAGTTACACTGACCAATGAAAACAAGTATTCTTAGATAATAATCTCAAATCAATTAAGTATATTCGGGTTTTGCATCACTCAAAATTTGGTCAGGAAAACAAAAATCTATCTAGTTGTTTTAGCCGAAATAACAGAGTGCAGAAATTCTTTCCGCCAGGATGGAAGGGCCAAGAAGCCAAACAGAGGATGGTGAGGCACTCTGGAAATTACCAACAGCAGGGTCACCAGAGCCCAAGGCCAGGGCCCTTCTGACGAGAGCCACAGCACGGTGGAGCTGGCCAGCAGAACGGGCACCTTGGAGGCAGGGTCCACCCAGCAACAGTTGAGGCCACAGAGGAGACATGTCTGGGGAAGAAAACCATGGCCTCCTCCCTCCTCCTTGAGTCTTCTGCCAGTGCGTCCCCAGGTCAGGCACACCAACGCCAGCGGGCAAGGGAACCTGGGAAATGAGGGCCTTGCAGTAAGGAGCAGAGCCCAGGAAAGGCAGGGGACGGATCTGAGAGCAAACGGGCATGTGACGGGAGAGGGCTTCGTGCTGCCCAGCTCACTGACTCACCCAAATATTCCACCTGAAAAAGGAACTGAGGTATCCTTAACCTGCTAGATTTGACTTGATGTCGAGGTTTCCATATTACGTTCACTTTGAGGTTCTTAGTTTTAACAAAACTCAAGCCTCTGCAGAAATGCCTCTGCTTCCAGTTCCTCTAAGGAGGCATTGCTCCGCCCTGCGAGGCACCCCAGCCCCTGGCACACAGGCCCTGCCTCTCACCTGTCCCACCCAGCCCTGACTCAGTGACCTCTTCCCACTTGTACTGCCTCACAGCCATCACTGGCCAAGCACAGGTGTCACCCGGTCTAAGTCTGTTGAATGAGTAAATAAGTGAATGCAAGTAACTTGGGAGACAAGCAAGCTTCATATACCAGCGGAACCGCCAAACAGTCTCACAGATGGTTTTTAAAACACTGCCTACCACCACGAAAAAACCACCAAAAACTTTATAATAGCATCTTCTGAAATGTCATCATTCCCCCTTGCTAATAGAAGTTACATGTCAGAAAGTGTTCTATGAAAAAAGTAAATGCTCGGATAAGCAAGTTAAGCGGGTTTCTTTATTACGGGACATCTCAGAGCTTTTAATGAGTTCATGTACATTTTAAATCCCCATGGGAGGAAAAGAGTATGAAGCATTTTCCAACATACCTGCTCACCATCCATGATGAACACTTTGATGAACCAAGTAGCCATCTGCGGCCCCTGCCCTTTCTTGTGAACAGAACTCCGGTCTTGCTTGGGCAGCAATGTTGTCAGCCCCAGGCAATGAATCAGGATCAGTTCTAAGTCAATCCTGGCAACGCTGTCGTTTTGGGAACCACTCACTTCCCCGGTGTCCCTCCCAGCTTAGTGGCTGTGACCACGTGATCCACTGTTGGTCAATGGCCCACGGGGGGAAGTCAACTTAGAGGATTTGGGTGGTTTTCTTGCCTGATAAAAGGATCTGAGGGATTCTCTGGCTTCCCCCTTGCTGACTTCTTGCGATGCTGGTACACGGGGGTGTCACATGGAGCTGTGGCTCTGGAAGTTTTAAAACATGGCACGGATTCTTTCATGGTCCTCCCACTCAGAGGGGGCACCTACGCACTGCTCTCGTGAACCTGGCAGGCCTGTGACTGCTTTGACATCAGAGTACCGAGGTGATGTGCCATAGGCCTTGCATAGCCGGAACCTTGCAGTGGCGCCCTGAGCTTCCATGTAACACCCCGATGATCCTGCGCTGGCCAGGCTAAGAAACCCCAGCCACAGAAACAGGCCAGGTAGAGGCGCTCCAACGCCTATGGTCTCTATGGAGCTTTCCCTTGTCACCAGACATTTGAATAAAGAGGTCTCCATAAGGTTCCAGCATCCAGCTGTTCACGTCTTCCCAACTAAGTCCCCAGAAATCGTGGAGCAGAAATGACCCATCTCCACTGTGCCCTGGGCCTGAATTCCTAACCCACAGAATCTGTCAGCATCACAAAATGGTTGTTCTATACCCTAAATGTTGGGGTGACTGTCATATGGCAACAGGGAATCAGAACAGACGTTACCTCCCAATCCCAAGGGAAAAGCCAAGAGGATCCCAGAGATAGTGGTCTGACCTAGCACCACACCACCCAGCCCACTGCACCGCCCTCCACGCAGACTTCTTCACATGGGAAGTGATGACATATCCTTACTGCTTACACCACCGTCACTCAAAAGCACCCCTGGGTAACAGGCCATGCTGCTGCCAGGGTCCCAGACCCAGGTCAGAGCTCTCATCCTCTTTCCCATGGGCTACTGCACCAGCCAACTGGCTAGTCTTTCCATTGCTGGCCTTTCCCGCCCTCCATGAGCTGCCACCAGAATGATTTTCCTAAAAACACTCTGATCCCAGCATTTCCATAACATCTTCAAAGGCTTACCCTTCATTTGGCAGTGGTTCATAACTGCAGAAGCAAAAGAATCATCTGGACAGATTTCCCCAAAATCGGAAAGTCTAACCCATTCCAGGGCAAAAGGCTCCCCAGGTGATTCTGAGGGACAGGTCTAGTTAAGAACCACTGGGGCCTTCCCTCACCTTCCTCTCTCCCCTGCTGTGCTCCCCCAGGGCCTTGACATTTCTATTATCATGACTCACCAGCTAAAGAGACACCAGCGGGCAAGGACCCTGTCACAGAGCATTTTGTAGAGCCAGCCCTTAACACCGTGCGGAGGACATGAGCACGTGTGTAGTCTGGTGAATGGACAAATGAACACAGAAGAAAAAGCCCCTATGCTCTCCTTCTCAGGCAGGTCTGCTTCCTCTGAAAATGTGTTGTCTCTGCCAACTGAGCAAACAGAGCAAAGAAAATACAGACAAGCAGAACTGAGACAATAATCTGAGGTTTATCATTTACCAGCCCCTGGCTTAATCATCCAAGGCCTGAAGACCCAAGGGCCAATTCTTTCCCGTAACAGCTGAGAAGCTGGAGAAACCATTTGAGTTTTACAGTGCAGCGCGCATTCTGAAAACGTCCTGGCCCCGTGATTTCACCTGCACCTTGCACATGCCTCTCTGACGGGGTTGTGATTCACACACTCAGTCCTCGACAAACAGCCGCGGGTGACCTGCTTGTTGGAACAAGTCCAGAAAGCAAGTTGCATTCCAAAAATGCCTTCCCAAGCAATCTGTTTAGCTCTCTTCCTGAAGGATACCCTTGCTGTGTTCCCCAGCCACATGCAAGGGGAGGGTGGGAGGGCTCGTTTCCCCAAACCCCCATTACCTGGCATGTGCTTTATCCCACTTTCGAGGCTATTCCCAAACACACCAGGAACGGAACGGTGAGGACAGCTCAAACAGAATGAAGACATACTGTATGCCAGGCGCTGTGCTAGGTACGTCCACATACTTTCTCACTTTATATTTATAATACCCAGCAGGCAACACCTCAATTCCTGCTTTAGAGGAAGCTGGGGTTTAGGGTAGTGAAACAACTTTTCCAAAGTTATACTGCTGGTCAGGGCAGTGCTGAGATCTGGACCAGGACCCGTGGGCGCCAGAGCTGTGGCCTCTCTCCACGGCCTGTGGCCCCCCTCCCCCCTCCCCTCTCCCCCTTCCACGCCTCTGCCCCACTGCAGCGTTACCCTCCCGGCACCCCCCCGATCAGATGGAAAGTAGGCAAGTGACATTTACCTAGGCTCACACGAAGCACTTTCTGAGGGCCAGCTCCTTTACTCCCCAACAAATCTGCAAGGTGACTCTGTTGCTCCCCATTTCACAGACAAGCTCACGGGGACTGAGGGAAATCAAGGAATGTGCCCAAGATCAGACAGTCAGTAGCAGATAAGGAACTTAATTCCGAAGATTTCTATCCCACAATTCAGTCCCCTTCTCCACCCTAAATATGACAGGGTTTGGGTGGTTTGTTTTTTTTTTTTCTCCTAATGACAGAAAAGCATCTGACAAAGAGAAAGCAAGAAAGAAAAGCAGGGGTGCCTGGGTGGCTCAGTCGTTAAGCACCTGCCTTCGGCTCAGGTCGTGATCCCAGGGTCCTGGGATCCAGCCCCACATCAGGCTCCCTGCTCAGTGGGAAACCTGCTTCTTCCTCTTCCACTCCCCCTGCTTGTGCTCTCTCCCGCTCTCTCTCCCTGTCAAATAAATAAAAATCTTAAAAAAGAAAAAGAAAAAGAAAAAAAAAAAGAAAAGCGGCCCTCGAGGGCTTGTTAAGGCTCCAAAAATGACTATGATCCCAGCCAGCACTTTTCTGTTTAGAGAACACTTTCTGGGTGTGTGACCCTCACGTTATCCTCACACTGACCTTGAAAGATGAGTGCTGACTTCCCAATTTCCAGAGCAGGAATTAGAGTCTGGGGGTGTTAAGTGACTGGACCAAAGTCAACCACTACGAGATGCTCGAGGATGAACTGAGACCACGTCGTGGAGACCCCCCACCCTCCCACATCACAGGGAACCTCGAACTGGCTTAGAAGAGGCAAAGCACCGTTATTGGCAAAGCGGCCTCATCTGAGGGAAGAAGTTCTCCAACGTATCTGGTTATCTAAGATATGCTCAGAACACGCGACAGTGGCTTACAGGGGTCCTCCCCACCCCTGATAAGACATTTTCCTTCCACGATCCACACCTGGAACAGCCCTGGACTCACTAAACTCAAGTGCTCTTGGGTCTCACGGCAGTCCTCGACCAGAAGGACAGACCCACCCAGGGAGGGGGTGGGGAACCGCGGAGCGTTCACAGCCAGCTTCCCAATCAGGCCAGCACGCACTGCAGTTCGCCCCTACCCGCTAATGACTCCCCCAGATGACCTGCCCTGAACCGCCAAGCTGTTTAGACAAGAGTTGGAGGGCGACTTTCCACAGCCTCCATCTAGAGACGGGAGGTGCCCACGTTCTTCCTGAAGAAAGAACGTGCCGCTTCATGTCTTCTTTCCAAAAAAATAAAAAGCCTAAATAAAGAAACCACACTATGATGGTGGAAGCTTCCATGACTGAACTTTTCGTGCTTTCGTTTTGTTTTGAAGGATCATTCATCGGGCACATCCATGTCAGACACTATACCGAATGCCTTACCGACATCAGTCCATGATACCTTCCTAATAACCCTAGGGGGAATCGGAGTATCAATCCCCATTTACAGATAACGGGAACCAAGCGTGTGAAGGAACCACGGCTGGTCAGAAGCAGGGCTGAGATTTGAAGCCCCTGACACTGTACCATCTCACCATCCAACAGCAGCACTCCCCACAAGGACCTTCGAGATCGAAGATTATGTGGATCTGTAGACAGGGGCAACCCATCTTTGCCCCTGTTGAACTTCCAAAATACTAAACCAGTGGTTTCTTAGTGTTTCAGTTATCACGAGAATTAAGTCAAAGGGCCTGAATCTTTGGAAACAACAAATCGGATCTATCTGAATCACGGACCTAAAAATGTGATTTTTTTTCTTTCATACTCATGCCTGTGACCCCTATGGTTGATTCTGTAAGGAAATCACATAATTTAGGCAAGAAAGGGTATCATTAAAATGTTGTCATGTAGCATAAGACTTCAACAACATCTCTTTCATTGCGTCTGATTTACCTTCTGATTTTCTCAATAAGATGAAAAATCCAGACCCCCCCCAAGTATGCATTGAAGAGAATCTCCGGGTAACTTCTTGGTCTGGCTGCCCCCACCCCAGGACAAGACCAACCGCCCTCTGCTACTCTTGAAAGAGCCGAGTTTTATTCTTTACACAGCAGCTGTGTTTCCTTATGTACATTCAGGAAAACACACACGCACACACGTACACACACACACAGAGGAAGGTCTCCTACCTCAGCAAAAAACTCATCCATGAAAGCCGTGTTGTCAATAGCAATCACCACCTCGTCGGCATCATCATCCTGGGTCAGCTGCTTCTGGGGGAGACAAAAAGGAGCGGCGTGAGGCCCAGAACACAAGACGCGGTGAACAGTACCGAGTACTCACCCGGAGCTCCGTCTAGATCAAGCATTATGCACACGTAATCTCCCTGACAACTCAGAACAGCTCTGCGATGCTTTGAACCCCAGCCTCACACTGTCTGCACTTAAACCCTCGCTGCACTGCTTACTGACTTTGTCAGGGGGGTGGGGGAGAAAGGGAGGGATGGGCAGGCTCCTGCCTCACTGCGCCCAGGTTTCCTTATCTGTAAAATGCTGACAACACACTACCTACTATACGAGGGGGTTAAGAAATGAGACAATGAAGCTAAAACAGGTTTTCACTGTGCCTGGCATGCTGTAAGTACTCAGTAACTGCTAGGTTTGTTGGCGGTGGGGTGGGGGTGGTGGGGGTAGTATTATGACTCATTCCAGCTGGAGAACCGAAAACAGAGAGGCTGAATAACCTGGCCAAAGTCACACAGCTATCGTGTCGAGACAGGCAAATTCTAGCCCGTCTTTTGGATTTGGACCCCATGTTCCTAACCCCTTCCCCACAGTGTTCAAATGCGAGATCCGCCCTACCAGAGATCTGTATGTTTCTAGCCTCAGTTCCTCCAAAGCACTTGCTTCCAATCCTCACAGTAGGAGCAAAGATTTTCCTGTTTTCATAAACCGCCTATTGCAAAAAAACAGCACTGTGTTGTTCCCTGTCAGAGCTCCTGTTTATAAGGAAAAGGAAGCTCTCCCCACCGCCCCCGGCAACCCCTGGAGACCCCAGGGTTCTGGATCTCATTCCACTTCCTCTGCAAAATCACAAAATGGCTATCTAAAGGAAGCATTTCCATTCCTACCCAGCATCCAGGGCCTGAGCTGTTTCTATGTTCTCCCCAGCGCTGCACGACACACTGACCATTTCTTTTTTTTTTTTAAAGATTTTATTTATTTATTTATTTGACAGAGATAGAGACAGCCAGCGAGAGAGGGAACACAAGCAGGGGGAGTGGGAGAGAAAGAAGCAGGCTCATAGCGGAGGAGCCTGATGTGGGGCTCGATCCCATAATACCAGGATCACGCCCTGAGCCGAAGGCAGATACTTAACCGCTGTGCCACCCAGGCGCCCCCATACTGACCATTTCTAAGCACAGAGGGAGAACGGGTTCTCAGGAGCGGAGGTGGGGAGCACAAATCCCCTACACCTGCTTCTCTACAACCTCCAGTGGGCTTTGAAACACCGAGACGTGTCGCTCTGAAACACTCAGAATGCCACGGGCAATGAAAGCCACCAGGGGCCTCTCTTCTCTACCTGCTGCCACCCTCCCCTGACCCCAACCCCATCTTCAACAGATGATGGAATTACTGGGAATGCCCATTGAAATCTGAGACTCCGCAAACATCTCGGGAGTCTGTTCCAATTGGCTCCCCCATCATGTCATTCTCTGGCTTGTCTGGAACCACCAGCAACCCAAACTCAACAGCCACATTCAAAGAAATTGAATTTGAGAGCAGTGCTACAGCCCCCAAAATTGACTTCCTAAAAAGTCATTCCTTCTATTCATCTCCTTGGATTAAAAGTCCCATTGCCTAATAGACCACAGAGGGCCCATTACAGTCTGGCCCCACCCACATTCCTCCCTCTAGGATCCTCTCTCTAGACCAGACACTTTCAACTTTCCTGGCTGTTCCCAGACACACCATTCTTTCATCTGCTCAACTGTCACACAAGGACCAGCTAGAAAAGTTTTACTCGCCTTTAAAATGCAATCCCAACCATCTCCTCTGTCTGCCTTCTGAGACACTTCCCCCTTCTGCAAAATTTAAAACTTCCCTAAGGTCTCAGGGCATTTTGTGCAAACCTTCCATAGCATCCAGCACAGCGTATTGTTAATTATTCCTTTACTTACCAATCCTTCCCTGCTGGCTGTGAACCCCTGGAGGGCCAGGGCTGCCTTATCTACTGTAACAGATACTCTGAGCTACCTGCCTGCCCAGAACACCTTCCTTTGTGTAGATAACTTTCCCAGAATTGTGTGGGGAAGGTGTGGGGGATCAATCTGGACCCAAGCTCCCGGAGGAATTTGAATTGCAAAGTGAATGGAGCTGAGTCCCCCAGTGGCAGCGCCCAGCAGAGATATCTGCAGAGCCACCCTTGCCTCTACTCTTCCGAAGCCTCCCCCTGCTTCCAGCAGGTTCCACAGACCTTCCCAGCACTCCTCCAATGAGCTGAACAGTACTCTTCTAATATTTCAAGAAATCTGTTTCGGAGGAATTGGCTCTTGTCATTCATTCCATGTGTATACCGAGCACTTACCATGTGTATACCCAGCTAGATACGTAAGACAAATGGAATCAATTTTAGCCAAACAGAAGACTAGCCTCCATAGAGACTCAGCCTGGATTCAGCCAGCAGTTTCTAAAGTGCAGACAAAGAGCTCCCTTTATCGACTATCGCCAGTATGTGGGCCTCTTAGCAGCCTCCAGAGAGCTCCATGTCCCGGGAAGGATCTCTGTGACCCTCACTGGAAAACAGGGGCCCAGTCTTCTCTGGAAAGATGAGTTCACGAGTGTTTGTTGAGTTTTCTCTCTACAGAGGTCTGGGAAGTGGGATGAGGCTACCATCCTGGGATGGACTGACGGAACTTCCTGGAAGCTGGGAACAACTGTGTCCTGGAGGGTGGGAGGCAGGCATAACGACATAAATCTTTGAGACCCCTGGAATTTGTACAGGGAGTCCCCCCATCCAAGACGTCAGCTCTTGGCTTGGAGCAGGCTCGGGGTGGAGGGGTGTTGTAGCCTGCTCCACCTGCAGGGAGAGAATGTGTGAACCAGGAAAAGAGAAGTCTTCGGAAACTCACAACCCAGGTCTAACACCTGCTGTTACCACTTACTGGCTGTGAGACCTCCATCAAGTGTCCTACTGCTCGGAGGTTTTTAGCTGGAAGCGGTAATGACACTACACACCTTCCGACATTTATGGGCATTGGAAGACATCACATACAGGTTTCTAGCACAATACGGTGCACACACCGGTGCCTAATACTTGTCAGTTTCCCTATCACCTTGCCATAAAGACATGGTGTCTAAAAGCGTGAGTTCTCCTCCTTCAAAAAAGTCTTCACGCTAACGGCTAGGACAGTAAGGTCGGCTCCAGAGCATCAGGACAATGTGGGTTCCAAAACTCACTCCATCACATACTGGTCGCCAAGCCTTACCCAACTGGTTAACACCTCGAAGTCTCAGTCTCCTTATCTACAAAATAGGAATAATAGTGTCTACCAATGCTTTTGTAAGTATTCGGACAGCGCACAGTGACAACTCAAAAATGCAACCATATGGAAGATCTCGCCAACTTCTCTATAGCTTCAACCTGGATCTAAGTATCTTTAAATAGGAAAGAAAAAAAAAAGATACAGGACTTTTAGAGTTGAATGCAACCTTACAGATTCTATCATCAAATTCTCTCATTCAGAGACGGGCAAATCAAGGCCCACAGCCAAACACTGAGTTACACACACAGCCAGGAACAGAACTCGGGTTTCTTGATTCCCATCTTCCCATGCAGAGTCTTTCCCACTGTGCTGTGCCACTTCCAAAAACATAACAACATCAATGACAACAGCACAAGCTTTAGTCCAATTGGAGAATCCGAGCAAGAGGCTGTCATCATGGATTATCTATTTGGAGTCGCGGGACATGGGGATTCCCACCAGGCTTCTGCACCGGGGATCTAACTCATCCCAGGGAGACCCCTCGTCCCTTCTGACACAGCCAGGCTCTCTGGACTGAGGCCTTGGGGACCCCAAGAGCAGGGAAAGCACACAGCGCCCTTTCTCTTCGGCCCACGTGATGGAACACAGCCAAGAAAAGAACTTCACCATCTTTATCACAGAATCAAGGCGTGTGGTAACAGGAACGTTGCAGTTCCTGCAACATGGGGCCACAGCAGAGACTCTCAGAACCACGAGCCCAGCCACTTCCTTCCCTTCCCCCAGGCCCAATCTCCTGCTGCCCCCCCACCAGCCCTCCCAAGGAGACGGGAGATCTGCCAGGGGGCAGCGCTGAGTCTGCCGTCCACCCCGCCTCCCAAATATACCCCACAGTCCCATGAGGGACCTGTGACCACGACCTCCTCCCTGCAGAGTGGGGAGACTTCAGGGGCCCAGAGCACAACGTGCAGGTGCCGAAGCTCTAATTCCTCCCACTCCACGCTAACCACCTTCTCTGTCAACCTTAGTCTATTTGACTTGGGTTCCCCTCGTTAGCTTCTTTAATAAAAACATGCCACCCATAGAGCCCTGACACGGGGGCTACCTGGCCACGACACCCTAGCTGCTTCACATTCGCCGTGTCAGCGAGCCCCGTCTGTTTTAGAGCTGAGGACCTGCAAGTCATGGAAGTTCTAAGTCACCCGGGGTCTCCTAGCCACTGATTCACAGACTCTAGGCTCAAGCCTGGGTTGTCTGTCCTAAGCCCTTGTTATTCCAGTGCACCTTCCCAAAGCAGCCTATCGCCCAGAGCAACCGGGAGCCACGGAGAACAGGAGCCCAGCTGGGCGTTTGTCTCATTAAGCCTGGGTTTTCACACCACGTAAGGAGCTTAGTTTTCCAGCACGGCTTTGCGGAACCCCAGGACACTTGATGTGTGTCTCCCAAACCACCAGGGGAGGCCAGGGTGGGGGAGCCAAGCAGGCGGGCCCTTCCCTACTCTTCAGTCTGCACAGCTTTCCTTGTACCTGCTTTATACACCGGGGCTGAGTGTAACATTGCATTTGAAGAAAGAGTCCTGTTGTCAAAAAAGAAAGGAAGAAAAAAAGGAAGCAAGCAAGCAAGCAAACCAGCAAGCAAACCAGCAAGCTTAGCTAGCCAGGAAACCACAGGCCTCAACAAATGGATGCCTTCTAGAGAATGGAGACAGAGAAAGAAATACCCTCACTCTTTTCCAGGTACAAAGTTCCAGTTATAAAATAAATAAGCCACGGGGATGAAAGGCATGACACGGAATATGGACAATACTGTAACAACGTTGTATGGTGACAGAGGGTCACTGAACTGCGCGTGGTGAGCTCAGAGTAACATACACAGTTGTCAAATCACTGTGTTGTATGCCTGAAACTAAGATGACATTGTATTTCAATTATGCTTTAACTAAAAATTAAAAAAAAACAATACGGCTGCAATGTAAGTTTAAATCATCGGCAATTCCTCAAGGATCGTACAAATCAGAGCAGCGAGACAGAAGGGAGGGACAAAGAAAGAAAAAGGGAGCCTCCCAAATGAAGAAGTCACCAATTCCCTCCTTTCCACATGTGCCAGGCCTCAGGAAGACCTGACGGGTCCCAGGACAAGCCCGGGAGCTCTTGGGAATGTTCTGGGGTGAGGGAACTAGTAAGAGGGGCAGGCATCAGCCATCCAGACTAGGAAGGGACTAGGAAGGGACATCTGGTCCTTAACTTCCCACAGCGGGGCATTAAAGGATTGCGGCTGGTGGGGGCAGGGCCCTCCTGGCTCAAGCAGGTGAGCACACATTCGTGCACTTCCTCCTCCCCACGGGGAAACAGCTCTTTGCTTGGGAGCTCCACATCCTCTTCATAAACCCAGACTGTCTCCCGATAATGCAAAGAGACAATGGCATGTGACTTTCCTTGTCCCCGCTGCCCCCTTCCCCCACCTGCCTCCCTCTGGAATGAGGGTCTGTGGATTCAGAGACAAGCACCACCCCTGACAAGGATTCCAAACACACAGACACACGCCCATGACATACTGCCCAACATCTGGTTTTTCCAGTCCCTCTTCTTCGATTAAAAGAGCCAGAAATTCTGAGTAAGCGTGTCAGCTCTCAATAGGTAATCAGTGCTCTTGTGTCCCTCACTTACGGAGGCTGATGGCCCTTCTCCAACACCCGTTTTCCCTCCCACCATTTTCCCTTCCAGTGAAACCCTCCCAGAGGGGTCACTTCCCTCCCTTTCTGCTGAACAGATGAATCAGGAGGAAATCAGCCTCGAACAATGCCCTAGTGGGCCTCGCACTTTTACTTTCAAGATGTCTTCTGGATGAACAACCTGAGGCCAACACTGGCCTTGTTTGGAAAATGAAGAACTGAGGAATAAACCCATGACCAGACTAGCCCAAGGCCAGCGAGTCCGTGGACAACTGAACAAGAGACGAAGTCTCTGATGGCCCCACTCCACACATTTTGTCATAACAATATGACTTCTCTGTAGTATGTGTGTATTTCGTCACTGACACTCTTGTGGTTCCAAATATATTACTTCCTTCTCACGTCAACCTCTGAGGGACAAAAAGTATTCTCTCCATTGACAGACAAAGCAACCTCTCAATTAGGTTAAATACCGTGTCCACGGTGCTTCAGCTAGTAAGTGTAGTAAGCGGCAGTATGAGAGCTCGAAAGCAAGTCTGCGGGGACCGGGACCCGGGTTCTTACCCTCCACACTCTATCTGCAGATGTCTGTCCCACTCTGGCTCCTAACACACCCTCACTTATTTCCGGGGATGCTGAAACATCAGTAAAATGAAACTGGATTAATCTATATGCATGAATGAAAAAGTTACCAGGACAGGGGCACCTGGGTGGCTCAGTCGGTGAAGCGTCTGACTCTTGGTTTCGACTCAGGTCATGATCTCAGGGTCGTGAGATCGAGCCCCACGCTTAGCACAGAGTCTGCTTGGGACTCTCTCTATCCCTCTGCCTCTCCCCGCCACCGCTCGCTCTCTAAAATAAATAAATACCTTTTTTTTAAAGTCACCTATGCATGTAAATCCTATGAATCCTATGCACGTATATAGAGACACACAGATACACCGACAGGGCCAAGTTGAGCACCCAGGTCTGCGGCTCCGTAGCCGTGTGATTTTAAACAAGTTACCGAACCTCTCCTCTGTGGCAGGGTTTCCTCATTTGCAACAGGAAAAATCTGCTCACACAACTGTTGTGAGGATTAAATGAGTTAATACACATGAAATGTTGAAAGCAGTGCCAGGTACCTATTAAATGCCCAAGACCGTGCCATCTCAGCAGAGAACTGGGCCCATTTCCTCTGAAGAGAGTTTCTACCAAAGGGGCGATTCCAATACCAGCTCTCAGGTGGTGAGAGCAGGTCCCTCAGTGTGAACTGAGATGCAGCTCATCTATTTGCATGAAGTCATTTTTCTGGACTATGCTTGAAAGGAATAAAGGAATAAGGCTGTCCCTGAATTTCACTTCTGCTACTTTCTCACAAAGTTTGATATTTACTACTCTTATTATCATTCCAAATATTTTGTCATTTCCTTTTTGGTTTCTTCTCAATCCAGGAGTTATTTAGAAAGATCTTCTAAATTTCCAAAGCAGGTAAGCCTGGTGGGGGGGGGGGAGGTTGGTGATTATTGTATTGTTAATCTTATTACATCATCACCAGGGAACATGGCCTAAAGGATTTCAATATTCTGTGCAATCTGACAAATTTTCTTCAGGTCTTCACACACGGTCAGTATTTTTCAGTCTTCTGCATGTGTTTGAAAAGATCCTGCATTCCATTTGTTGGATACAAAAATCATCGAAGTTTCATCCCCAGTGCCATGTTCATTGCCACCTCTTTCTACTTCTCAGGACCTTAGCTAGGTCTGGAGAAGGAACAGTGCAAAGGGATGGAAGTTCACCTAAAGAAAAGAAGGTAGGAGAAAAAATGTCCTCTGGGTAGATGTTGTCTCTAAGATGAGGAATCTGTGGTAGGGGGGTTAATTCATCCAGAATCACACGGCCAATATGGAACAAAGCCAGGATGGAACTCTGCCTGGTCCAATCCACTGAATTCATGGTGCATTAACTTAGACAGATGATGGAGTGTCATAACCAACCACCACGTCCACACATTCCCTTTCCCACTACAAGGTCCCATCTATTCACTCTCCCAACAGTATTCACTGAACAACCATCATTTGCCAGACAACAGTACAGACACTGGAGACGCACAGACCAAACTCAGCACCTCATGTTCTCCAGGACCTCACTGGCTCTGATGGGAGGCACACAGATCATTACAACCCCACATGGTGAGGACAGCACTTAAGGAATCACACACCCAGGAGAAGACGGGGTGCCCAACCTTGCCTGAATCCAAGGGAGATTCCCTCTTGGGGAGGAGAGAAGCCATTACAGAATGTGTACAAGGGTGACCCCTTGGGGAAATGTTGAAAGATGAGTGGATTTACCCAAAGGATAGCTGCAGGAAGGCCACCAGAGTGAGAAGACCACCCCTTTTCCTGCGTTCCCTCACATCCTGAAAGACTATCTTCTGCTTCCCCCTGGAGAGTTCAGGTCCCCTTCCAGCTCTTCCTCCCCTACTCCAGCCTGTCTTCACTCTTTTCTGACTTCCTTTCCCTCCGCAACCCGCCCCTCAACACCCCACAGCATCCCGTTCTCAAGAACGCAGAATGGAGGAACTAATAACATCTTCCTCTCTACTCATCCCCAGCCTTCTGTTCAACACTTCCTTTCAGTCCCTGTCCCACAAGCCCCCTTCCCATAATGATCCTTGGAGAACACTCCACTATTCGCTACATGAGGTACCATCTATCGAGCACTCCCCACAGGCTGAGGATTCTTCCAAGACATGCACTTCACATTTACCATTTAATCTCTACAACAATCTTCTGGGGACCCTCCCCATCTTACAGCTGAGAAAATGAAGGCATAACGAAGCCAAGCAACCTGCCCAAGACGGCGCAGATGACGAGTGCCTGAGCTGGGAGAGCCCTTGCCCTTGACCACCATGGAGCGGCGCCTCCAACGGCCACCGCGCCCCAGCGCTGGCATAAAGCACTGGCCTCCAGAAACAAACTTCCGAAGCATGAAAACACACAAGCCATACTGACCAGGCCGTGGAAAACAAGGAATGACGGAGAAGCCACTGCAGGCCCCGGAAGGCGAAGGAAGCAGGCCACCTAACTGCCTTGTGGTGTCCTGGACTGGATCCCAGATCAGAGAAAGGGACATTCAAGGGAAAATGAGTAGAATTCAAATAAAGTCTGGAGCTCAGTGAGGGTTTTGCCAAACATACCATCATAATGGAAGGTGTCATCAAGGGAGGAAACCAGGTGCAGGTAGACAGGGACTCTCTGTACTGTCTTTGTAATTTTTCTGTAAATCTAAAATTAGTCCAAAGTTACAAGTCTACTTTTTTTTTTTAAAGAATTTTTTATTTATTTATTCGACAGAGATAGAGACAGCCAGCGAGAGAGGGAACACAAGCAGGGGGAGTGGGAGAGGAAGAAGCAGGCTCACAGCAGAGGAGCCCGATGTGGGGCTCGATCCCAGAACGCCGGGATCACGCCCTGAGCCAAAGGCAGACGCCCAACCGCTGTGCCACCTAGGCGCCCCAAGTCTATTTTTTTAAAAAGCAAGCCCGATGCCACACGAAGTTGCCCTAACCCCGTCAGCTAAGCATCCCCAGAGAGCAGCTGCTCCCCTCATCTCCTTTAGGTTGAACTGTACTCACAGTGCCCGCAGGGGAACGCTGCCATGGAAGCAGCCCATTGCATGAAGACAGGCCGACCTGACGATGGAGACTGGGGACACTGGTGACAGGAGGAAGCTGCAGAGGCCTGAGACCCAAGTGGCTGCAGGTACAGCCCCTCAGGGACTCCAGAATCCAAGTCAGCTCATTTGCAGACCGTCCCCATTCATTCACTGGACAGCGTGGCCTGCTGCCTTCCCTGCTGTGGGCTGGACGGTGCGAATACAGGGGGAACGAGGCCTGGGTGGTCTGTGCTCCCCCAGAGAGCACATGTGCCAGGCAGCTTCTGACCCAGCACTAGGTCCCCACTGTTCCCCACCAACAAGAATAAAGAGTTCGAGGAACGGGAAATGCTGCCCGCTCAGGGTCTGGAGGCTGCCCTGTGGTGACACTGGAACGGAACTAAGAGACGTCTAAGTCTTTGCCAGGGGAGAAATGCGGTGAGCTAGATTCTCACCGTGGCATCCACATCTTCTCCCTCATTGTCCTTCTGCATGGGGCCATGCTCCATGATAAACCGGGCTGAGGGTTTTAGGAACAGCTCGGAGCCTTGGAACTCATCCATCCTTGTCCTTAAGGATGGAACCAGTGACCTCTGGCTTCATTAGCAAAGTTATGGCTCCCTGGATAAATGCTGCACTTCACCAACCCACAGGGAATGCAGAGGGGAGCTGAAGCCGTAACGATGAGTAAGGGACGTGTGAGGGCCAAGCTGTGGATTCGTCGATACACAGATGTTTGCTAGATAAGCACCATGCAGAGTGCTGGGCGCTGGGGCCCCACAGGAACACCCTCTCTGCCACTGTGTCAAGGGGCATGCAGTGCAGGGTAATTGGGGAGACGATCGAATATGGTGCAGGGAGATCTAAAAAAGCCAGACAGTCATGTTCAATTCTTGATTCCAACATTTCCCAGCTGGGAATGTCAATCAAATCTGAGCCTCAATCTCCTTACCTGTAAAATGGGAATATTATAAAACACCACCTTGCCTTGCAGGGTTGAAAGGGTTAGAGACAACATCTATAAGGCACCTAACACCGTCCTATCAGATAGTAAGTAAATGCTCAATAAATGATCATTTTTACAGCAGCTGATGATATGGTGACAACAGGGAAGAGAATTATCAATTTCTAAGATTTTAAGTAATCTCTACACCCAACGTGGGGCTCAAACTCACAATCCTGAGATCACGAGTCGTCTGCTCTAGAGTCCCAGCCAGCCAGGCGCCCCTAGAATAACCAATCTTAAAGACAATAGGACCTAGGAGGCTAAGAGTCCAACTCATGAAAACACAAATGAAGGTGGTTTGGAGCCTACTCCGTGGTGACAAAAACCCCACTGACCTACTTGGAGAAAGGCATTTGCTACAAAGCAATATGGCCCATCTGGGCACCTGGAATGGAGGGAGAATATCTAGGCTGCAGTTAGCGAGGGTATGTGTAAAGAATGTGTTTTGGAAGATAGGTAGGAATTTTGACAGCAGGAGAAGGGAGAGAGCAGGACACAAACAAGCATTTCTCCCCCAGCTTCTGCCAGGCCCCGGCCTCCCCCTCACTCCCAGACAAAAATAAATCTAATCCCCTTCTCTCGTCCAAGCATTTTCTCTGCCTCTAGCTGATGAGTCTGTAATCCCTACTCAATCCCCTGTCACTCATCTCAGCTGGGCCTCCTGTCTGCTCCAGCTACACAGCTCTCCCATGGGGTGAATCCTCCCAGGAAGAAATCACTGACCAGTAAGAAATCTCATCACTAACGGACAGAATCTCAATGAAAAGGTTCTTAAGTTGAACCTCAATGAAGAGATTCTCAAGTTGAATGTCAGCGAAGAGATTCTCAAGTCGGGATGTTAAGATTTGGTTATGAGCCAAAGCACCTGGCACACAGTAGGAGCTCGATATATATTAACTGAACGAAGTGAGCTTTAAAGGGGAAGTACAGGCCCATGTTTCTGAGGGGGTTACCCTCGAACCCTTATCATCGGGACCTCTGGTCCCACAGAGACCCCAGAACGTCAAAGGCAGCAGGAGGCCAAGGAGCCCTTGGGGATGCAGCAAGACACAAGACAGAACAGAAAGAATAGAGTCAGTCTGACCTTTAGAGCCCCACGTGATTGATATCATTAGTGTGTCCCCACTGGCATTGGCTTTGGAGGGCACCGTGTACCCCAAGTTATTTGTAGTTCTCCACAGATCAACTCCAGGGGGGCCAAAATCCTTGACCTCTATTCCCTACATGACTGGCTTCTCTGATATCATTACCTACCTTTGATTTGGGTTTTTTTTTTTCATACATGACCACTGACTCTTTAAGACCCGGACTTCACGTCATAATTCTGCCTAACATGATGTCCAGCAGCAAGAGGTCAAAAAGGATGGGGATGGGCATTCCCAGCACACAGAAGTCCCAAAGCACTGATCGTGGTGAAGGAGTGAAGCACTCACCGACGGGAGAGTGGCTGAGAAAACCCCGGATCCTCGCCTCTCGGGAGACTCTACTTGCCTTGAAGAGATGGGACTTGGTCTTAACAAGACCTGAGCTCAAGCATCCCTTCTGAGAAGCACGCCCCACTCTCTAGTGCCTTTTCCCCGGAGGCCAGTCAAGAGGATCTTCCCACGGTAGCTTCCACCACAAGGCCGGTATCATAAAAATTGTCTGCTTCTTCTCGTCTCCCTCTCTGTGAACTTCCTAAGAATGTCCAGGAATAGGTGGTAATCACCAGTATAGCCCAGTACCTACCACCAGTGCTTGGGCCATGGTAGGCGCTCTGTAAACGTTTGCTGAATGAAAAGAGAGCTGGGACAGGAATTGCGTGGACTCCGTGGACCCAAAATTCAGCTTGTGAGAAATGAGCAAGAACCGCCTTGTGAGACGGCCTGGGGTGGGCACTGCCCATTCCTGGCAAGCTTGTCCTACTCTCTGGAGAAGCAGGCTGCTGACTAAGCGTACCAGGAAGAGCAGGGCAAGAGATGAGCCAGGTCTTGAGACCCTGGCCTCTGGAAGGTATGCCCGCTCAGTGTGGACGCTGCTCCCAGCAGGTCAAGTTGGGGAACTCACATGTCCTATGGCAGGTGATTATCTCGGATTATCTCATTCAACTTCCGCAATGGCCCTATGGGGAAGGTCCGATGACCCACTTTACAGGTGCAACTGAGACTTTGGTCCTAGAAATTCCAAAGCCTCACAGTCCCTAGCATCAGGGCCTGAAATCTTTTTATTTGCACCCCCACCAATCCTCAAAGAGCTGCTCAAATTCCTACAACGCTCCACATCCCACAGGCTTCCGGCCTCACCCCCAGGCTTGAGGGTTCAAAACCTCTCTGGCCAGTCCAGTCCGTCCTTGGGCAGCTCTGACTACTGAAAGTGCTTTTGGGGTTTTCGGGTTTTTTTTAGGATTTTATTTATTTATTTATTTGACAGAGAGAGACAGCCAGTGAGAGAGGGAACACAAGCAGGGGGAGTGGGAGAGGAAGAAGCAGGCTCATAGTGGAGGAGCCTGACGTGGGGCTCGATCCCAGAACGCCAGGATCACGCCCTGAGCCGAAGGCAGACGCTTAACGACTGCGCCACCCAGGCGCCCCCAAAAGTGCTTTTGTGCAGACAGTCCTTATTCTACCCTTCAACTTCAATCTTCTCCTTTCATCTACAAGGAGGAAAGCTAATCTCCTGCACATGACAGCCCTCTAACTATGTGGAGGCAGTTATCACTTCGCCTCCCCCAAAGCTTTAGAAAGATGCCACAGAGGACATTGCAAAGGATTGCTGAATGTGAAACTGGTTTCATGCAGGGTAACAAACATCCTTCATCGATGAAAGGAATCAGAGAGGGTTATCTTGTGACAGTGAAGGCATCTCTCACCTGCAGAGGTATAAGGATGGGATGTGGCCTGGAAACCAAAATCCACACAAACTTTAACAACAGCCTTCACAGAAAACGTGAACATTTGCCAGGAGGGGCTTCTGAGATGAGCCAAAGTTCTCGTTTAACAAAGAGGAACAGAGAAGCAGAGAGATAAAGGATACAAAGAAACACAGCTATTCAGTGAGCGGCCAGGCGAGACTAGCTTTGAACCTGCAGCCTGGTCCTCTTTGCACGGCTCCACCAGCCATCTCCCTGCTACAAAACACTAGGGTTGCATCCGCGAGTTCAGAACAGCACCCCATCACTGCACAGCCTCCAGGCTGACTTTGACCTCCCCCAGAAGTAAAGCTCCATTTGACAGAGGGTAACAATGAGGCTCAGGGGAACAAAGGGACTTGCTTGGCTTTCCTGGCAAGGGAACTCAGAACTCAAAGTTCTTTGCTATTTGTTGACAGTGGGCTTGGAAGGGGCTGTGGGCTATCCTCCTCTGGAAATGGGTTTCCTAACACAAGGAAGGGAGTCGCCTCTCTTGCTGTTAGGTTCTGCACTGTTTTAGGACTGGGCGTGCTGGCTGATAGAGGAAAAGCTTCAAACCCACGCTCCTTTTTCCTTACTGCCTCCCCAAACAGCATGCCTCAGGAAGAGTTCAGTGGAGAGCGCCAGGAGCCCGGTTCCTCGCCGGGTTGCGCCCTGCCCAGCTCCAGGACACCCCTCCTACCCAAGCTGAGCTCTACTTGCCTCTTGTATAAAAATAGGGCCAATAAAATCTGCCCTGTCAGTGACCAGGATGTCATGAGGCTCAGATGACAAAGAGCGAGGTGAAGGCAGGGAGGCTCTCTCCTGCTCTCTGCAGCTGTGCCTTTGCTTCTCCCGTCCCCACCACCCTCACCTCTTCTGCAGCGCAAGGACCCAGAACAGGCAGAACGGACGGGAGGGGCATGAAGGTCTCACCAGAGACAAGGGAAGAGAAAGGAAAACCGGTGCAATGTCATCCCAGCCATCCCTCACGCTTGTACAAGGCCCGCATTTTTCCAAAGAGTTTTGCCAGCTATCAGCATAATATTTACCATCTATTAATTTACCATCTATTAATCCTACCCATGCTCTGCACCTTACAAGAAGGGCTCTGCATGCTCTCTCGCTTTCAGTCCTCATAAGCACACACCTTACAGATGACAACACTAGGCTCAGAGTAAGCAGTATAGCCAGGAGGCAAGCCCAGTTCTACCCATGCCTGTGCTCCCCAAACTTGAATGTGGTCTTGCATCACCTGGGGAGATTCGTGAGTAATCAGACTGATTTTGTAGGTCCAGGCGGGGGCCTAGGCTTCGTTCTCCTAATAAGCTCCCAGGCAGACGGACTGCTTCCTATCTATCAAAGGCTAGATTTAAAATTCCATCAAGACAGAGCCTGGGTCACCCAATCCCCAGGGCTTAGCACAGGACCCGCCCCATAGAATGTACTCAGTAATTATTTGTTGAATGAGTCAATGATTCAAAAACCCACGCTTTAACAATTCTCTGTATCAAGTCCCATTATGTCATTTGATATCATAACAAATCTCTCAAGTATGATCACCCTCGCTGGACAGATAAGGAAACAGACGCTCAGAAGAGTAAGTAGCCTGAGGTTTTAAGCTTTTGTGCAGTAGGACAGGAGGCGGTCTTCCTTCGGATCTTTTGCCCAGCTGTCCCGAGGATGAGGGAGAAATTAATAATTATAGACCTCGGAATGGCTGGGAGCCGGGCCCATCCTGGCACGTGACCAGCTCACAGCTCAGGAGGTCACCCAGGAACTCTGAGCTGCTCCTGGGGGAGGGGCAGCCCGACTCGACGCCCGTCAAAGGGAGACATGGAGGGTAGGAGGCTGATCCTGGGCATAGTGCCAGGCAGCAGGTGGAAGTGACCTCTGACCTCACAGAGAACCCCCGCTGGGCTCAGGCAGCCCCCACCCGCGGACCCCAGCTCTGGAGTGACACTGCCCGGCTTGGGGGGAGGGGCGGGGGGAGAGACAAAGGCATCCACGGAAATCGCAGCCCAGGGATGAATCACCGGCACATGACCCCGAAGAGGAGGGGAGGGGGGTGCGGAAGGGGCGCGGATGCGGCTGGAGTTCGGGGAGCTCAGGCCTCGCGCGGGGACCCCCTCTAGCCCCGATGTGGGGAGCAAAGGGAAGGCCCTCTCCCTCGCAGCTGCAGCCCCCGACCCGCCAGCTCCCGGGTGCGGCGGGACTCACGGCCTTCAGCTGCTCCAACCGGTCCTTCATCCTGCTGCCCAGGCGCCCGGAGGCAGGTGAGCGCGTCCCAGGTGAGCGCGTCCCAGGTGAGCGGCCGGAAGTGGCGGCCGGCCGGGCCGGGGCGAAGGAGCTGGAGCCGCAGGCCGAGGCGGGCGGCGGCCGCGGGCTAGGAGGAGCGTCCGAGGCCACGGGAGGCTCCGCCGCGCCGCCCCCTCCGGCCCCGCCGGCGCCGAGCGCTCCAAATCCGGCTCCCCAGCCGGCGCCGGCGCGCAGCGCAGATCCGCCCGGCGGGCCCGCCCCTCACCTGGGCCGCGCCCCGCGCTCCTCCTTAAAGGGCCCGAGCCGGTCACCGCCCCCACAGCTCCCGCTACCGGCGCTGCGGGCCCCTCGGGGGCGGGGAAGTCCGGGGGAGGGCCGGGCCCGCGGGCCCAAGGGAAGGCCCCCGCTTTCCGCCCGACCGCCGTTCACCGGCTGCATCGGACTGTGCCGGGCCCAGCCCCACACCGTCCCGCGAACGGAGAACTCTGGCGATGCGCTTTGCGCCTAGCAGGTGGGAGGGAGAGCCAGGCGTGCCGCCGGGAAGAAGAGCGCTCCGAGTGACGGAGTTGGCCGTCCGGGGGCGTGTTCCTAGAGGAAATAACTGGGAATGCGACGGAACGGGGCAGGTGCGGGCGAAGAATTTGGGTTTGACACTGTTGGCACTCGGGACTCCTCCGAGAAATGGAAGCAGTCCAGTGTTGGAGTCAGCACCTGCTCCTAAGAATGTGTACAACTTTGGGGAAGTCGCCGTTTCTCCGGGGGACTCCGTTTAAGCGTGCATAAGTTAGAGTAAATACCCACCTCGGTGTGCCGTGAGGCCCGGGTGACAAGGGANAGAGTAAATACCCACCTCGGTGTGCCGTGAGGCCCGGGTGACAAGGGAAGAATGACTGGTCGCACCGCATAGCGCAGGGTGGGAAGATGGAGATGTGTGTATCTCTGTTTGGAAAGCTGAAGCCCTCTCAGTTCTGCAAGGGGTAGGTTCCCAGGTGGGAGGTGTCCCAGAAGTGGCAAGGTGGGCGGGTTTTCCGCGTTGACCCCTCCCCCTACACTCCACCCCACCCTCTCTTCCCTCTTCCCCATTCGTCTTCCTCCTTGGGAACCAATGAGCTATCCAGTGCGGGGCGGCTCTCAGGAAGTGGGACAGGCAGTCCGAAGACTGAATTCTCAAGTCAGGGAAAGAATGTGCTCTATGTATTCAGGTTAAAAGGTTGTAAATATTTTCGTAATTCTAACAGAACTTTGCCCTCTTTTGCGATCTTAGTGCTTGCTCCATGCTGACGTCATCGCTCCCATAAAGATAGGTCTGTAAGCGGTCGGGTGGATGAACTCTATGATTCTCAGCCCGGATCCTCCCTGTAAGCTACACTTCCTTCCACCCCGGGCGTTCCCTTGGTGGGTTCCCGACTTTGGGAAGAGTAGGCTTCTGCGCCCCCTGGTGTCATAAGTGAAAAAGGTGAGTAAGTCAGAAACCGAATCCCACCTTCCCTTAAATTTTTATTAGTGGGAATGGATAGCTAGGTCCCGCGCCTTAGGAAAAGAGAGTCTCCTGAGGGAAACAGAGATGTGAACAACCCTTTACATTAAAGTCTAGAAAGGGCCATAGGAGTCTGGAATAAGGATCGAGGATGGCCATCACCTTCTGCCTGAACGCTTGCAAAGATACATTCAAGGCCTCCTCGTTAAAGCTAATTGTTTTTGAAAAGATACAATCGGGCGCCTGGGTGGCTCAGGGTCCTGGGATCGAGGCTCCCTGCTCGACGGGGAGTCGGCTTCTCCCTCTGCCTCTCTCCAGCCCCCCCCCCCGCTTGTGCGCTCTCTCTCTCTCTCATTCACTCACTCTCTCAAATAAAAATCTTTTTTTAAAAAAAAGATAAAATCATGACTCTCAGACAACTATAAAATGAACACACATCAAAGATTTCATTTGACTCATTAATTAATGAGGGAACCATTAAGGTGTCAAAAAACTGTTTAGAGAAGGACCCAAAGAACACACACAGGCAATCAGGAATGCCGAAATGGGTATGTTAAACGCAAAACTGGCTTCTGGGGGTGGGAGGAGATCAATGGCACCTGCATCAGAAAGATTTCATTTGCATCTCTATGGACAAGAATTATTTGTATTACCAGCAGTTTTCTACACTTTACAGAATTGTAAAGTAGTTACAAGACCATAGGAGGCACAGATCAATAATAAAAGCAAATAACCCAGAAAGGCCTAGCATGCCATCTGACACTTAGTAATCTTTTTAAATTTTTTTTCCATTTTCATTATTTCACAATTTTTCCAGACACCCTAAAGGAAGCATCTTCCTGGTTGGCGAGTTCCAACTATTGTTTGTTTGTTTGTTTGTTGCTATACAAAACAGAAATTTCCCCTGGACCTTCCACCACTATTTCTTGCTCCTTGCCTTTATCCAAACATTTAAGAAATGTAATCTGTCCTTTCCGTGAAGGGAGCATTGCTATGGGGCTGTAGAATGATTGCTGACACATAGCTGGGAGGCCTGGGTTCTAGGCAGAGTTTCTGCCACACGACAGCTGTCACTTCACATCACACAACCTAGTTTCTCATTTGCGACATAGGGGGCTGGTCGAAACTAGTGGTTCCCAACCTTTTCAAGATCAAGAACATCCTATTGTCTTTGTTTTCATTCATGGATCTCTTATTTCAAAAGATTCTGTATCCTCATCAAAATATATTTACTGAGTAATCAGAAATTTGGATTCCTCGAACTCAGATGCAGAGACCAGATTGGTCAGTGCCAGAGGGAGGGGTGCAAAATGGATGAAGGAGGCCGAAAGGTACAAACTGCGAGTTATAAGTCCCGGGGATGTAATATACAGCATGGCGACTAGAGTTAACAAGAAGGTTTTGTGCATTTGAAAGTCGCTAAGACCGTAGATCTTAAAAGCTCTTGAGACCCCTGGGTGGCTCAGTCTTTAAGCCTTCGGCTCAGGTCATGATCCCAGGGTCCTGGGATCGAGCCCCACATCGAGCCCCGCATCGGGCTCCTTGCTCATTGGGGAGCCTGCTTCTCCCTCTGCTTGCTGCACCCCCTGCTTGTACTCTCTCTCACTCTCTCTGATAAATAAATAAAATCTCTACAAGAAAAAAAGTTCTCATCACAGGAAAAAAATGGTAACTATGTGAGGGGACAGATGTTAACTAAATTTATTTTGCACTATNTGCACCCCCTGCTTGTACTCTCTCTCACTCTCTCTGATAAATAAATAAAATCTCTACAAGAAAAAAAGTTCTTATCACAGGAAAAAAATGGTAACTATGTGAGGGGACAGATGTTAACTAAACTTATTTTGCACTATATAGATAGATAGATAGATAGATAGATAAATCATTATGCTGTACACCTTAAACTAACACCATGTCATATGTTAATTATATCTCAATAAAACTAGGAAACCAAAAAGTCATTTGATTTCCTACAAGATGTTTCCATGAAGAAAAAATATAATAACCTCTTGGCTAGCCTATGGGACCATAACAGAAATGACTGTATGATTTCTCTTAAAACTTTTTGAATATTAAAAATACTGTAAAGAGCCCTCTTAAGTGCAGTCAGAGTCCAGGAACCCAGGAGAGGACACTTCGGCAGACATCTTTCATTACGGCGTTCCATTTGAAGGCAGTTACGGACTTCAAGCCTTCTTTAAAATTCGTGTTAGGCATGAACCCTATTTTGTTCGTTTTCTATAAGCGTATTAATATTTGCTCCTCCCTGACAGGCAATTCCACCTGCTAGTTGTATACAAGGAACTGGAAAAAGTCAAGTTAACTGGAATACAGGACCTGGGCAAGGGGAGTCCAGGGGCTGGTGAAGAAGACTCTGATATTGAGCCCAAGGGGACTCTAGGGTCTCCAGGTAGGTGGACAAGGACTTAAGGTTCCAGGCTCAGTAAGAGCCCCTTCTCTCTGATGTATTTTTGTTTTTCTGCCCCACGGTGGAACTTGGTTTCCCATCTACTCTGTCCTGGTGCGGCTGTTTCCCCATTAAACATAGTCCAGATCACGTGTGCATTTTGGCTATATAGAATTCAGCCAACACTTAATTTCACTTTTACAAACAAACCAAAGAGAGGATCCTGGCATTTGGGAGCTCTACTTCCTTCTCTCTCCTCCCTCTGAGCCTACTTCTTTTCCCGTTGGAGAGAAGGACTGAGTCTTACCCCATCTAGACCTCGAGAGCCTGCCGCAGAACAGGCGAGACCACTTTCTGGCTGTTGCACCTCGAAGTATGGTGTGAGTAGAAAGAGATGAGGGGAACTAGAGAATTTAAGGGGAAGGTCCTTTCTGTTCCCCAGAGCACCCTTTCCCCAGCACGGGAGGGATGGAGAATAAACACTGACCTGTGGTTTTCTCCCCCTTATCGTTTGTACTGCTTAGATACTGCTGCATAACAAATTAGCCTTAACCTAGCAGCTGGAAACAGCAAACCTTTATTATCCTCTGGCTTCTGTGATTCGGGAATCCCCGTGTAGCTGAGCTGGGTGCCTCTGTCTCATGAACTCTCACAGACTCCAGAGACCGTGTGTCGGCTGGGGCAACAGTCTCATTGATGGCTTGACTGGGGAAGGTCTGCTTCCAAGCTCACCCTGTGGTTGGCAGGGTTCAGTACCTCAAGGGCTGTTGGCCAGAGGCTTCCCTCCGATTCCTTGCCATATAGGCCTCTCCATAGGGCAGTGCACAACATGGCAGCTGGTTTCCATCAGAGCAGGAAGGTAAGAGACAGAGAGAGAGATGGAAGCCAAGGTGTATTTGTAACCTCATCTCAGGTGTGCCATCACTTGTGCTATATTCTGTTCACTAGAGGATACTCACTGGCTACAGCCCACACTCAAGGGTAAGAGGATTACTCAGGAGAAGGAAGGCCAGGAGCCATCTCTTAGCTGCCCAGTACATAGGTCAAATCCCAAATTAATGCCAGAGTTATGCTCTTCACCTTCTAGAGTTCTCTTCTCCCCCATATCCGTCTTAGACAACTCTGATACATTCTCCAGGCCTCAGAGTAAATGTTTCACCCTCTAGGAGTGACTTAAGTGTCCCCCAGACGTGTCTGCCTCACACACCTTCTGTAAACTCTGTGAGGACAGCAGCCTTGTCTCTTCTCTTCACCAACGTGGCCCCAGACCCAGGCATAGGGCCAAAAATCTATGAGGAACTCAGTTAATGTTCACCAAATTTAATAAAGGAATCTTCCCCTAAGACAGCTCGATTACGTCTTTCCTCTGATTGAAACTCCTCAGTGGCTTCTCGTTACAAAGAGGAGGGAGTCCATACTCTTAGAATGGCATTCAGGCCCTTGCCCCATCTGGCCCCGGCCCCACGCACTGTCACTCCATGACACACACAGCCCCATCGTCAGCCTCACCAAATGCCCACCTCTTCTCGGAGCCAGATGTGCCCAGGATTTCCCACCTACCTCTGCCTGCTAGTCCCCTTTTCCATTTCATGTCTGGCAGACCCCTGCTCCTCCTTCAAGACCGAACCCTCTGGTTCGTTCACTCGGGCGGCCCCTAGGCCCTGCTGCCTGCCTGCCCCCAATAGAACGTGTTCAGAACTCTTTTTAAAGCCCACCCTGTGTTGTCTTGTCCCTAGCTGCTTACCCGTCTTTCTCCCTGGCTAGACCATGAACAGCTTAAGAGCAGCAAACCAATATATTCACCTTCCAGGGCTATTATGAAGTAAGTGGAATGCAAATATTTGGAGAATAAACCAAGGAATGGTTAGCTACTAACACTCTCTCTCTCTCTCTCTTCCTGGGAATCCTCCTTGAGGAAGAAAGACGACCCTTCCTGGATCTTACCTCTTAAAACGAAATGCAATTGCACCTCCATGTGTTTTGGAGAATGAGCTCTGTGTCATTGAATTCAGTTTAAAATAACAGGTTTTATTTACAAAGGTATCTTTTTTTTTTTAAGTAGGAGCCCAACATGGGGCTTGAACTCATGACCCTAGAAATAAACCCATATACCAGTGGTCAACTGATTTTTTTTGTTTTGTTTTTGTTTTTTTGCAGTAGGCTCCAGGCCCAGTGTGGAGCCCATTGCAGGCCTTGAACTCACAACCCTGAGACCGAGACCTGAGCTGAGATCAAGCGGGATGCTTAACCACTGACCCACCCAGGCACGTCTTACAAAGAAGTCTTAGACCATGTTGTTCAGATGTTTTCCTAGCATGAACCTCCAGATGCCATACACCTGTGCCTTTGGCTTGACAATTAAATAACCTGAACCTTATACATTTCTTTTTATGTTTATATAAACTCCTCAATCCCTGGGGCCTTAAAAGAAGCCTCACCCAGAGGAGCCTGTGGTTACTAGGGCTGCAAAAGACATGTTTGTTTTTTCCAACATCTTTGAAACACCTGCCAAGAGGAACAGATAAACACAGCATAGGGAAAGGCAAGGGAGTCACTATGGCCTTAAATGTTTATAACAAAAAATAAGCTGTCTCGTATATTTCTCCATGTGGATATTATTTTTTTAAGCAGGTTCCATGCCCACTGTGGGGCTTGAACTCACAACCCCGAGATCGAGAGCTGCGTGCTTCACCGACTGAGCCAACACAGGCACCCCTCCGTTTGGATATTAAACTAACAATGCTGAATCTTTTACTGTACTTTTACAGTTTTTCTGTGCCCCCCCAAGATGTCACAATAATTTGAGGAAATAGAGTAGATATTATTGCCCCTGTTTTATTATGAAATTAAGTACAGAAAAATGGAGGGATCTCCCCAAGTTCCCGTAGTACAGTGATAGCTTGCTGGGAGAGGTAGTTTTGCTCCCTGGCCTTTGAAACCACACCATCCACACCAGATCCCACGTTCTGCCAATCCTGGCTGTGTGACCTTGAGCACGTTACTTATATTCCCCGTATCTCAGTTTCCTTATCTGTAAGCAGAGATAACAATAGCATCTGTCCCCTGGGTTTTCGTGAGGATAAATGGGCAATCACTAATTCTCTTATGTAATCACTTGAGAAGAAGCCTACTAACCCATGATAACGACACTGTTTTTCTCCAGGAGCAGGGGGCATTGAAAAGTCCCTGGACTATTTCAGTCACTAGTGAAACCCCCCTCTTGGTAGCCAGTCAGCCTCGACAGTTTCAACAGGGTGAGTTTAGTGGTGATAGAGTTTAGTGGTGATAGGGTTCAGAAAATGTAAGAGAAACGCATCCTTCAGTCTGTAGTCTGACTGCGCATTTGCAGTGAACCACTGGTTGGGTTTGATCAGCACCATATTCTTCACACTTGTTTGACCATAGAAAGTTCATTTCTCCCAAACACCAATTACTCAACAAGACTCGCGTCATGCAGATAACACTGACCTAATTACGGGAAGAGCAGCAAGTGTCCATAAGTGAACCAAAGAAGATCCTTTGCGGTTCTTGTCTTTCTCTTTTCTTTTTCAAGATTTATTTATTCATTTGACACACACAGAGAGAAGGGGGGAGACAGAGCACAAGCATGGGGAGCAGAGGCAGAGGGAGAAGCAGCTGAGCAGGGAGCCCAATGTGGGGCTCCGTGCCGGGACCCTGGGATCATGACCCCAGCTGAAGGCAGACGCTTAGCCAAGTGAGCCACCTAGGCGCCCCCATTCTTGTCTTTCAGAGGAAGACAGGAACATTTCAGTTTCGTGTACTACAAATCCTAGTCATTGTTTCTGCCTCCTAAACCCGTGATACATTTTCAGGAAAAGAAAAGAAACAAGAAAAGAAACAAATGTAGCAGACATGTTACACTTTTCCACATAAGGAAACAGAGGCACAAAGAGCTCATTCTTCCGCCCTTACAATTCCCCCCTCAGAAATGCCCTTCCTGGGCACCTGGGTGGCTCAGTCAGTTAAGGGTCATGAGGTCAAGACCCGGGTCAGGCTCAGCCGAGTCTGCCTGCCCTCCACCGTCCCTGCCCTCCACCGTCCCCTGCCCTCCACCGTCCCCCCACCACGGCGCACACTCTCTCTCAAATAAATAAATAAAATCTTTAAAAAAAAAAAAAAAAAGAAAGAAAAGAAAGAAAGAAAAAGAGAAAGAAAGAAATGCCCTTCCTGCTGGTCTTTGCACACAGAGAGACCTGGACGCTTCCATGGTGCAGCTCAAACACCCCTCCCCCATCACACTTGCCCTGATTCCTCTAGAAGCACACAGCATTGTATCAGTTGCCTGTGGGCTGTCCTGGTTTGTGTCCTTAAACACTGCGAGACTTCACTTCCTTCCAGCCTGGAGCTGCCTCATACTTCCCTTTCCACTTCCTGCTCCCCCTACCGCAGGTGAGTACCTAGTACATAGCAGAGGTCAATAAAGAGTTGTGTACTGTCTTCTCATATGTTGTTGAATGAATAAATCACTCATAATTTTTTTACTTTTATTTAAGTAGGCTCCACACCCAGTGTGGGGCTCGCACTCACAACCTGAGATCAGGAGGTGTGCACTCCACTGACGGAGCCCCCCAGCACCCCAACACATCACTCACTAATCAACGGGTAGAGGAATAAACGAGCTTCCCTCACCCTATGAAAAGACAGCAAACTATGTTCTGATGCATGACCCCGAGACAGGGACCATCCCTAAACCATTACCCCCCTGCTCATAGCACATGCGAGTCCTTTCCCCTCATGGTGTCCAGCCAGTGTTTATCTCCACAGAACGAGCTTTCCTCAACCGGAATCCAGATTTGAACCCACATTACCCCTCTCCTACCCAGAGAGGCTCAATTAAAAAAGCAATCTTTCCATATGTACACGTCGTGTCTTTGTCCGTCTGGGCTGCCCTTACGAAGTACCATAGACTGGGCGGCTTTGTAAACAACAGAAATTTATTCCTCACCCTTCTGGAGGCTGGAAGTCAGAGGTAAGGGTTGGGTAAGGAACCTCTTCCAGGTCACAGGCTTCTTGTAGCCTCACATGGTGGAAGGGGCCAGGGAGCTCTGTGGGGTCTCTTCTATGAAGGCACTAACCCCGTTCTTGAGGGCTCCATCCTCGTGACCTAATTCCCTCCCAAAGCCCCACCTTCTGATACTGTCCGGTTGGGGATTAGGATTTCAACAGATGAACCTGGTGGGGGGGGGGGGGACACGAATATTCAGACTTTAGCAGCTAGGGACAGAGAGAAATGCAAGACGTGAGTGACTGTGTGTGTGTGTGTGTGTGTGTGCATGTGTATCTGACACAGAAAAGACACAATGGGGAGGAGACCCGACGGGCACGGGGAGAGTGAGTGAGATGCAGACTCACAACTAATAGAGTCAGAGATTGTGATGGAGACAGATTAGCTCCCGGTATAAAGGTAAGAAAAAGGAACCACAACTCCAGTGCTTTGCCTATCACCGTTCCCAGGAAGAAGAGTGTAGGATGAAAGAGAATTTGAAAGGGTCTAAGCTCAGCATTTGTACCCCAGGAATCAGCAGAGAGTGGTTGCAATGGTCCCGGTTCAATGTGCATTTTTTTCTTGGCTCTGCCCATGTGCCGACACGTGAGCCCGCTAAGAGCCTGAGAACTGGACACGGACCCTACACGTGATGGTGAGGATAAGCAAGGACCACATTCACTGCCGCATCTCCCTTTAAAATCACAAAGTATTTTCACTTTGGGCCTCAAAACTACCCCAGATTGAAGTCTGGTGGGCATTTTCATCCCCATTTTAGAGATGAAGAATCCGAGGCTGAGAAAAGAAAAATGACTTTTCAAAAATAATATAACCAGGAAGAAGTAACAGTGTAAATCCCATGGCCTCTTAGCTCCCACCTCCTCATTCTTCAGGAAGCACGCTCCTTTGTTTCTCCCCAGCGGGGTCAGAGAGGAACATCCAGAGTGTTCGCTGTGTTTAGGAAAACAGGAACCTGATCGCTGTTCTCGTCAAAGCATCCTTAAGCTCTCTGTTTCTCATGCTGTAGACCAAGGGGTTCAGCACAGGGGTGATGAAGGTGTAAACCACAGACACTCCCTGGCCCCTGTCTGGAGAGTAGCTGGAGCTGGGGCACAGGTAGATGAGGCTCCCACATCCGTACTGCAGCACGACCACAGTCAGGTGCGAGGAGCAGGTGGAGAAGGCCTTGTGCCTCCCCTCCGCCGAGCGGATCTGCAGGATGGTGGCCCCGATGAAGACATAGGAGAGAGTGATCAGCAGGAAGGGGACGGTGAGGACCGTGACGCTGACCACAAACAGAGTGGCCTCATGGACCCAGGTGTCTGCACAGGCCAGTCTCATGACAGGGAGTACATCACAATAGAATAGGCTGATTTCTTTGCTGCTACAGAAGGGGAGCTGGAAGATGAGCACAGTCAGCGGCATGGCCAAGATGAACCCCAGCACCAGAGACCCCAGCACCAGCCGGACGCACAACTTCCAGTTCATCACGAGGGTGTAACGCAAAGGGTGACAAATGGCCACAAACCTGTCATAGGCCATGACAGCTAGTAGAATGCAGTCGGCGCTGCCCAGGAAGATGAAGAAGAACATCTGGGTACCACAGCCAGGCAGGGAGACGAGGGCTCTCTCTGGGGACAGCACGCTGGCCAGAGTCAGAGGGGCAATGGTGGAAGAGTAGCAGATCTCCAGGACCGCCAAGTTGGCCAAGAAAAAGTACATGGGGGTGTGCAGGGAACGGCTGATCCAGATGATGAGAGAGATGGAGACATTGCCGCTGATGCTGACCAGGTACATGATCAGGAAGGCCACGAAAATCAGCACCTGCACCCCAGGGAGTTTGGAGAAGGGGCGGAAGTGGAAGTGAATCATCCCGGTTTGATTTGCAGTCTCCATGTGTTCAGTGCATTGGGCCTGTTGATGGCACCGTGCTGCCCCCTGAGGATAGATTAACGTCAGGACACAGAGCTCGTGCTGGGTGAGCCATTCAGCTCTTGGCCTCACCCTTCCGAGAGCTCCTAACCCCCAAACATCTTTACCTCCAGGCTAACCTCCACACCTGGGGCGCCTGGTGGTGCACACAGTCCGTTACACGTCTGACTCTTGGTTTCGGCTCAGGTCCTGATCTCAGGGTCGTGGGATGGAGCCCACGTCAGACTCCATGCCCAGTGCAGAGTCTGCTTGAGATTCTCTCTCCCTCTGTCCCTCCCACTCGTGCTCTCTCTCTCGTTCTCAAATAAATAAATCTAAAAGAAAGAAAGAAAGAAAGAAAGAAAGAAAGAAAGAAAGAAAGAAAGAAAGAAAGAAAGAAAGANGTTCTCAAATAAATAAATCTAGAAAGAAAGAAAGAAAGAAAGAAAGAAAGAAAGAAAGAAAGAAAGAAAGAAAAAAAAAATTCTGCAGCTCGCTTCTAAATCAGTCTTTTGTTGTACATTGCATCGTATTAAGAAGTTAAGCCATGTGTAAGTGTACAATTCAGGGGTATTAAATACATGCACAATGTTGTGTAACTATCACCTCTATCCATAACCAAAACTTTTTTATCATCCCCAATAAAGACTGCGTATCCACTAAACAATGACTCACCATAGGTCCTCCTCCAAGCCTCTAGTTGCCTCCATTCTAATTTCTGTCTGAGTTTGCCTGCTCTAGGTACCTTCACACAAGTGGTATCATGCAATATTTGTCCTTCTGTGCCTGGTTCATTTCACTAAGCATAATGTTTTCAAGGTCCGTCCATGTGGGAGCATATATCAAATTTCCTTTATGTTTTATGGCTGAGTAGTAGCCCATTGTGTGTACGTACCACATTTTGTTTATCCGTTCATCTGGTCATGGACACTTGGATTGTTTCCACCTTCTGTCTCTTGTAACTAATGCTGCCATGAATGTGGGTGTATAAGTATCTGTTTGCATCAGCACCGATATCTTAAGTCACAGAAAACCATACCCAGACCACAAATCTCTCTACTCCCTAATCCCTTGCCTAGTTCTCAAGAGCATAGCCTCTGGGATTGGACCATCTAGGTTCTTTTTTTTCTTTTACGATTTTTTTTAAATTTATTTATTTGACAGAGAGGGACAACCAGCGAGAGAGGGAACACAAGCAGGGGGAGTAGGAGAGGAAGAAGCAGGCTCCCAGTGGGGCGGGGAGTCTGATGTGGGACTCCATCCCAGGACCCTGGGATCATGACCCGAGTCGAAGGCAGACACTTAACGACTGAGCCACCCAGGTGCCCCTGGACCATCTAGGTTCTAATCCCTGATCTGCCATTGACCAAGAGTATGACCTAGAGCAACTCATTGAAGCTTTCTGCTTCAATTTCTCTATCTATAAAAATAACAATAGGACAAAACTCTTAAGACTGTTGTGAGGAGTAAATGTGTCTGGCCCCTAGTAAACTCTCCATGACTGTTAGCAATAATCATTAATATTTCTCTTCTTCCACCTCTTCAAGACCACCTCGATGCTTCCAGTTGCCCCAGATAAGCCTCCTTTGGGCTTTACTCCCATCCCCAACAACCAAGACCTATGGTTCATTTCTTCCATTAGTCTTTTGTCAATATTGCCACTATGCTTGGCTCCTTGACCTTTTGTCAACCCTGCTACCTTCTCGAATATCCAATATACCTATTCCAGACTGAGCAGGACTAAAGATTACAAAATCCTGCCGACGGGGGCCACAACAAAGGAGCATTACCAATCCCAGCACTGACCGCAGTCCTCTAAAGAGCTCCTCCTTCTGGTCCCCACCAAGACTAGTGCAAATTTCCCTGGTCTCTTCAAGTCTTCCCTTCTGCCACCTCCTTCCTCACTAACTGTAGCTGACCCAGCCTCCAACCGCACAGAAAGAAATAACAAAAGCTACTTGGAGGCAGTTCATCACCATCCTCACTAGCGCCGGACCTACAACATAGGACCTATAACATATCCATAACACAGTCCCGCAATCTTACATCACCCTCCAATGCCTCCCTGTCTCCTTCCCATTATGACCATTCCCTACTCCTTCTTTAGCACAGGCAATCCAGTTTCCATCTTACTCCTTGAAACCGCTCTCAAAAAGGTCACCAATGACTTCCAAATCATTGAATCCAACAGCTACTTTTGACTTGATCTGCATCGCATTTGAAACTGTCAGATACTCCCTACTCTTTGAAATTCCTCACCCGTAGCCTCTATAACGCTATTCTACCCAGACTCTCTTCCTACCTCTCTGGACACTTTCCCATCTTTTTTCACTTTTCCATTTCTGTCACTTTCAGAGACTGCTTTTCCTCTTAGTAATTTGCCAAAGGAAGGTGCTGTTGTTATTCTAGGTCTGCTCTCCAGATCCACTCTCCACCCTGCTCTGCCCCATGCAAGGCTAGTCACTAGGGACTATATTAGCCAGTCTCCCTCGCTCTGTGGTTTCTGGTTGAATTTGGCCAATGAGAGGTACTGGCAGGAGAATGAAGAGTAGCATAAAAAGCATTAGGGTACTGGGGCGCCTGGGTGGCTCAGTCATTAAGCATCTGCCTTTGGCTCAGGGCGGGATCCCAGGGTCCTGGGATCGAGCCCTGCATCGGGCTCCCTGCTCTGCTGGGAGCTTGCTTCTTCCTCTCCCACTCGCCCTGCTTGTGTTCCCTCTCGCTGTGTCTCTCTCTGTCAAATAAATAAATAAAATCTTTAAAAAAAAAAAAAGCACTACAGTACTTATCCTCCCCCCACACACACACACCATACCACATCTCTTGCAGAAACAAAAACTGACACTTTGCCTTTCTTCCAATGATGAAGCAATTCATGATACCACAGTAAGAAGGGGGAGGGGACCACATTGCATCCTGGGTTAAAACAAAACAAGATCACCCTGGCTGGTCTATGGATGCCCCAAAGAATGTATTTTTATTGTTTTTGCTATGCTGATGTCTGAAGATGTGTCATGACCTTTGAAAATATGATAATCATGTAAGAATGTTATTTTCTACCATAAACAGAATAAAACAACCTTAGTAGTCTTGCTGATTTGCAGTTTTATCCTTTGACTATTTGTTGGGTTTTTGTGTCTGACAAGCCAGTCTTTTTAAAGTCTAACACCCTGCATGCTTTGCAAGCAAAGTGTTTTCCCTTCCTAAATGCATCTGCCCCTGTGGGGTCATCTGTTTGGCACAGCCTTACGTAGGGTAGGAGGGCTAGGAGATGGCTGGAATCATGGTAGGAAAAAGTTCATCAGTTTCTGAGAGTCTTGTTCCTTGAAATTTTTAAATCCTTCTCTGGGAGCAAGAGTAGGAGCACACACTTGCCTGCCTCTCTCTCTCTGCAGAGTGAGTGAGGATAGTCAGCACATCCTCAACCCCAAATATTTGATCTCCGTGAATTAAACACTAAGGGGGCAACTATTATTGTAACCAGGGATCTCACCATTCCTGAACAGTGTGTTTGCTTCTGTGTTCACTTGTGTATTTCTGTCCCCTCTGTGGACTGTAAGCTCCATGAGGGCAGGACGATTGGGTCCCATTCTTCATTAATGCCCAAGACAGAGCACAGTGCCAGGCACGATGTAATTCTGTATTGACATGAACACTGGAGATTTACTGAGGCCCTATCAGTGCCAATGACAGTACTTTTAAAGTAGAAATAATAATCTTCATTTTAGCACTCTGATACTAAGCATATCCTTTCTGGAGAGATAATCAGCCGTTTTTGTTTTTTTTTTTAAGATCTATTTATTTATTTTAGAAAGAGAGAGTTGGGGGGGATGCAGAGGCAGAGGGAGGGAGAGAGAGAATCCTCAAGCACACTCCCCACTGAGCACAGAGGCTACAAGGAGCTCAGTTCCAGGGCTGAGATCATGACCTGAGCCAAAATCGAGAGCGGGCAGCTCAACCGACCGAGCCACCCAGGCACCCCAAAGATAATCAGCTGTTTTCAAGAAGTGATTAAAGATGTCATATGCATTGGGGCGCCTAGGTGGCTCAGTCAGTTAAGCATCTGACTCTTGATTTTGGCTCAGGTCATGACCCCAGTCTTGCGAGATTGAGCCCCAGCCATTGGGCTCTGTGCTGGGCATGGAACCTGCTTAAGATTCTTTCTCCCCGGGGCGCCTGGGTGGCACAGTGGTTGAGCGTCTGCCTTCGGCTCAGGGCGTGATCCCGGCGTTCTGGGATCGAGCCCCACATCAGGCTCTTCTGCTATGAGCCTGCTTCTTCCTCTCCCACTCCCCCTGCTTGTGTTCCCTCTCTCGCTTGGCTGTCTCTATCTCTGTCGAATAAATAAATAAAATCTTTAAAAAAAAAAAAAAAAGATTCTTTCTCCCCTCTCCTTCTGCCCCTACCTCCCCCCCCCAAAAAAATGATGTCATATGCTCTGAATCAGTACTCCCAACACTGAAGGATCTACCCTAAGGAAGCAGCCTGGAATATGGAGCCAAACTCACAAAGATGTGTATGGTGTGCCTTAATAATTCTTTATAAGGAAACAAAACAAGTGCTTAACAAAAAGTAACATTTCAGTCACTTGGGGTATATTCATATGATGAACTATTTATTATATTGCCATTAAAATTGTTATAATTAAGAGGTTTAATAAAGTAAGAAAATGCTTATAATATGATGTTAAATGAAGAAAACAAAGAGGCAAAACTGAATGCATAGCCCGAACCAGTTATGTTACCAGCATCAAGGGCAACAGTAAACTCTATAGTTTTTAACAGAGAAATGGGTGATTACTGTTTTCTTTTCTTTTTCTTTTTTCTTATGATATGTTATTCACCATACAGTTTTCTTCATGCTTTTCTCCACTTTTTGAATTTTCTTCCAAAAATGTGTTTATTTTTTTGGTTATAAAAATTTGATTGATTTTCAGAATTCTCATTTGAGAAGCAAGGAAATTGAAGTTATATAACAGCCAGTCATTGTTGGAACCAGGATGAACATCCAGATATGGCCACAAAGTCTGCACACTTACCAATGATAAAGACCAAGATTGTGCTAAATCTAGGTATTTGTTTATATGTTTGTTAATTTCCAGACATGTCACATTCTTGACTTGGGCTGAGTTTATTGTTGTGTTCCTTCGCTCTTTTTCCTCTTTTCCTTCTTTCCTTCCCCTCTTTATTTTTCTTTATCCTCATCTCTTCTTTTTTTAAAAGATTTTATTTATTTACTCTAATGAGAGAGAGAGTGTGCAGAGGAGTGGGGGGAGGAGCAGAGAGAGTGAGAGAGAATCTCCAGCAGACTGTCTGCTGATGCAAAGCCTGACGTGGGTCTCCATCTTTCGACCCCAGAGACCGCAACCCTAGCTGAAACCAAGACTCAGATGCTCAACCGACTGAGCCATCCCAGCGCCCCTATCTTCATCTCTTCTTAAAGCCAACCCTTTAGATTTAGCTCCTCATTCCAGCCCATCAAGATCTTACAGAGAATTGCAATTCTTTGTTCCAACAAGTAATCAATTTCTCTCCCATTGTCATCTACAAATTTAATGAACATGTTTCTCAAAGCTCTAACTGGTCTAATGCCCAGTGATAGCTATATGAGATCAGATATTGAAGCCACATGCCCCAAGCAATATCCCTCAATATCACCCAATATCCCTCAAAATTTTCTTCAGAACATCAATAGGTTTTCAAAGAAGTTTTAAAGAAAGGCTCTCTGTGTAGAATGTCTTAAAAACTACAGTGAATTCCACTGCAATACACAATCACATTGATTACAGAAGGGATGTTCAACATTCCTTAGATAAGGAATTCTAATTCTCATTCCTTAGACTCACCTGAATTCACAACACATTCCCCACACCCTTCCCCAGACACACACATTTCTCTCTAATGGACACATATACGTCATCCTACTTGACTATTAATTCATGTTTCCCTTTTTGGCTTAGCTGCAAGGAAGCCCAAAACTAAGTTTTATATTCATCTGCTTATCATTCCTCAACTCCAGTAACTCCGTATCCGTTTCACTCTTACCTTTAATATTGTGCAAGTGGCTGATCTTACTGTAGCTAGGGTGTTATTAGAAGGCACTCTATTTTTAGGAGCATTGAAAGCTAAATAAATATATTATACAAACAAAAAATTATTCTTGCCTTTTGTGTCTTCATCCAAGGTATTGACTGGTGAATGAGAAATCTCTCCACTCTCCACTCCCAAGTTTGCTCCTCCTCTGGGGTCCTCTTAATGGTATAAAAATGACAATCCTGTGAGCTTGGTTGTAGTTAAAAGTTCTCTTTCATTGTCCGCTTTCTTCTGCCTTTGCTGATGGATAATTCCTTGCTACTTGAAGGTTGAATCAGGGAATTCTAGCTCTCTCCTTACCCAGGAAATAAAAACCCTCAATAATGTTGCATCTTCCTTGGTGAGTCTCTTCTGTGGTAGCAGTGCTGCTTCCAAAGACTTGGCGAACATTCATGGAGAGAGTCCTTCCTCTTCCATGAAACCTGGGCGTACTCCTCTACCTTCTTCCCTCCTAGGGTGTAATTAACAGCACTGTTCGTGCATTTGCTTGTTCAACAAGTATTTATCGAGCATCTCCTATCAACTAGGCACTGAGTATGTAACTCAGAAACTGAGATTACACTATATTATTTGGGTATCCCAACAAAGCATGTACCCCTCCAACAAGGAGGCTGGATAACTCTTCCTCACCACTCTCAGGCAACCTAGGAAATTGGTCACACTTCAAGAGAGAGGCCGACTTATTCTCTCACCCTCAGCAGGGGACTGTCTGTTTTGAAGATTTGTTTGTTGTTAGAATTTTTGGCATAAACAGTGTCACTTCATTTGCTCCAGGAGATGGCACAAATGTTCCAACTCATTTGTAATTCCACCCCAGGAATCCCCTCACAGGACTGGGGAATCCCAAGGTCAGTAACGTTCATTGGTCCATTCCCCAGGATCTAGACCACACAACAACTCAATCAGCCTGGTCTTCCTTTACTCTCCTTACCTTCTGCCTGGAGAGCCAGGCAACCACATGCTTCCCTGCGGCTAAACAAAGCCACAGTGGAATCCTCTTCTCAACAATCTCAGGAATCATGGAGACCGACTCTCCGAGAAACCCCCCAGCACTGAGGGGAGCACACATCCAGACACTGTTAATCCTTCCCTGCTGTGTCTTCTCAAGGGAAAAGGGGTCTTGCAGAGACAGAATTCTGGGTTCTCTCTTAGCTCTCAGTTCTTCTCATCTCATTTCTGGGGAATTCCCTGCCAGCTTTGGTTCAATAAAGCCCCAAGAGGCTAGCTTAGCTCTTAACTTGACCATCCCCTGTAGGTCAATGTTTCAACACAAATAGGAATTGTTTGGAGACTTGATATTCTAAACTGGTTTAATTGCTACTAGACTTTGCCATATTCTAATTATTGCTTAATTTTTAGTCTCCAAGTTTGAAAGAGCTTAAAAGATATGCAGTTTTAATTTATCCACATAGAGATTCATTTTGTGCACCTAGACAAATTCTAGGAATCCTTCAGAACTCAGCCAAGTGCCACCTGTTAAACGAAGCCATATTCTGATATACACCCCTTCCCTTACCCACCTCCAAAAAAGGAAGAAATCACTCCCTGCTCCATGCTCTGTGGTGGCTTTGTCCCCACCCGAGCTACAGCATCTAACACTCTGTACTGTGTTTATTATATTACTTGTCATTCCATCCCTACCACATAGGTCCTCAGTGGGAGCGACTAATTCAAGTAGGTATTGCATCACATGGCATAGTGTGGGGCACAACCCTGAGATCATGACCTGAGCTGAAACCAAGAGTCAGACACTTAGCTGACTGAGCCACCCAGGCGACCCCTAAGTTGTTTTATACCAACAGTTGATAGTGGTCCTGGTTAAGGCTTTTATAAAATGTAGGAAAAACATTTCCCAAACTCCAGGCATTAACAAATAGTCTTCATGATTTACGTTTTGTCTGAGTTTCTGGTATGAATTACTTAATGTTTTTCTCGACTTATATTCAACTTACTTTTTGCTACATACCAACATGTATTATACCAGTTCTACTTTGTAATCTCTCATTTTTAAGTAAATACAAACAACGCTGGTTAAATGCTGGTTCATGTGTCACCTAAAACTTTCCTTTCGAGAACCAGTAACTCTGAAAACCCCGTGAACATTGTTAAAATGAAGGCCTGCAGGGGTGTGTATGCGTGAGAGAGAGAGAGAACTTGGCAGGAGGTTGTCAAAGCAATCTAGAAAGACAAATGCAAAACAATTGCTGAAACACAATCACCAGCCATTCGAAAGTCTCACGGTATCTATACTGACCTGGAACGTGTTTCAGAAAGGAGAAGTGATCAGGTGGCCCCTCAGAGAAGGGCCAACAGAACTGTTTGCTCTAGAGCAGAAGGTGAGAGCTGCGGCCCACAAGCTACCAACAGGCAGTGGGTGGCCTTCAGGTGGCTGTGCTCACGGTTTCATTGCCTTGTGGAAAGCCCCAGAATGCCACGCAGTGGACCAGCTGCCATGCTTGAGTTGGGACTCCATTTCTTTGGAGTCCAGAACTCTTTCCACTGTAGCCAGAGCCACAGATGTCTCCGAGGGACGTCGCGGGCAATGTGGCAGTAGTTCATTCATGATTTCTCTCAATTCCATTCCTCTCTCTCTTTCCAATTCTTCTGTCTATTTTTCTCTTATTTTTTCTGGCAACCCTAACAATGGTTTTTCTCTTTGCCAAATTTAATGTGTTTGTGCCTTATAGGTGTTAAATGGATACCATCTTTAAGAAGCTACGGAGAGAAAAATCCACTGACTCCTTAGCAAATAGCACCAGCCTTATCAGCCTTGAGTCACCTTCTTACCCTTCTTCTAGAATCAGACTCCAGGGAGTTTGGAAAAGTGAGCGCATCCAAGAAGGCCATGAAGTGATGTCTATGACCAATGTATCTCTTTCCCCTGATGGTCTCTTCACATTCCCCAGTGATTCACTGAGTGCGTCCAGCTGATCCCAACTTTCAATCCAGTTCTCCCACAGGCAACCACAAACCACAGTAGGCATAGTTGGCAAATGTGTCTGTATGGTACGAGGGGGTCAGCGAATCTTGCTGTTGACAGAGAAGCCCTTGACCTTCATCTTGACCTACATCTCACTTCTTAGGAAGAGCAACCAGAGAGATGCTGTTGCAAACACTGCATGGCCCTAAAGATCGTTTTCCTTGCTAAAAGCCTTTAAAGATCAGGACTGGTGAGATCTGAATTTCACTACAGACAAATCATGAAGTCATTTGGCTTTCACTATTCTTTCTTGAAAGTTTTTAGTGTCTAGGTCAAACTTACCTGAGTAACAATCAAATTTTAAAATATACATACAAGCATTTATATCCAGGAACATTCATGAGTGAATGAATGGGTTGCATTTTTCAATTTGCTCGTGTGTTTTACTTTACAGCCCGGCTTCTGCTACAACAGACTCATTTCATTCAGAGCTGAGGCACCATTCTGTCTGGTATCTCTTCCCTAAATATCCACTGTTGGTCACACAACCATTTCCCTAAGAGTGTTCACGGAAGATTATTTTGATCAGGTTAAGTTAATTGGGTGAGGAAGGAAGGAAGGGAGGGAGGGAGGGAGGGAGGAAGGAAGGAAGAGAAAGAAAGAAAGAAAGAAAGAAAGAAAGAAAGAAAGAAAGAAAGAAAGAGAAAGAAAGAAAGAAAGAAAGAAAAGGAAGGGAAGGAAGAGTGATCAGTGTTTAGGGAAACCCAAACCCTACAAAGACTGTTCTATGATAGAACATCCCAGATAATGTGATTGTGAATCTTCAAGAGGAAAGTAAAATATGCACTTTTCCCACGCTTAATTGTCCAGGACATTTTTTCCCATGCCATCTGAGGGATGTGGGCCTTTAAAAGTGACCACCATTTTGGGAAATGCTGGTTTATTCTAGAAAAGAAGATGATACCATTTCTCATGGCAACTCTTGCTCTCAGTAGCGTTTGAGAATCCTAAGATCTTGGTGCTATTGGAACTTGGCACATTTGCCCTCTTAGCACGCAGTCATCTAAATAATTCAAATAAATTTTAGGAAAACCAAGAAATGGATTTTGTTTCTAAGGAGCAATAGAATCCAAATGAGACCCAGGTTGTCTGCTGCAGTTCGCAAAGTACGTTCATAGCCAGAACCTCACTGATGATCCTTTCAACAGGCCTTCCAAGCAGGCTGACTTTGCAGATGAAGACACTGCCTTCACTGACAGAACACAGACACGCAGAAAGAGAGGAAGAGTTAGGAATTTAAAACAATTCCTGAAATTTAAGTGTCTTCCCCTTTGGCTTCTAGTCTTGTATAAGTTTCATCCAATTTTTTTTGTTATGTAGGAAAAACTGTTTGATCAGGAATATCCAGAAAGAGTCAATGTGCTCTGAACCGCCAGAGCCTTATAATTTCTTTTTTTAGAGCATCCTTAAACAACTCATTTCTCATGCTGTAGACCAAGGGGTTCAGCACAGGGGTGATGAAGGTGTAAACTGCAGACACTCCCTGGCCCCTGTCTGGAGAGTACCTGGAGCTGGGGCACGGGTAGATGAGGCTCCTACATCCGTACTGCAGCACGACCACAGTCAGGTGTGAGGAGCAGGCGGAGAAGGCCTTGTGCCTCCCCTCCGCCGGGCAGATCTGCAGGATGGCGGCCATGATGAAGACACAGGAGACAGTGATCAGCAGGAAGGGGACGGTGAGGATGATAACGTTGACCATATAATTTGTGATAAGTTTCATTTATATTTCATTTTAACATTATAATACCTTACTGGTCAATGTTTAGTGCTTCAACTCTACAATCCCTTGAGGTGGGTTGACTTGTGCAAGTTTGCACCGCTGGTTAGTGGCTGATCTGGGATTTTAAACCAAGACTTCTGATGTCCTAACTCAATCTGTTCCGTCAATTTTCATGAACAACAAGAAGAAGATTTGGGGGTCCACATGGGCCCACCTAGGGCTGAGTTACAGCCTGCCTGATATTTTTAGTTAAAAAAAGGAATGTTTTCTTAAATAACTACCTTCTATAAACTAGGTAGGCTGTAGAGCCATGGCTTAGTTAGTTCTGGCTATTAGAACAATGTGCCAGATCCTGGATGGCTTCTAAACAACAGAAATGTATTTCTAACAGTCCTGGAGGCTGGAGTCTGAGATCATAGTGCCACACGGTTGGGTGAGGGCCCTCTTCCACGCTCTTGTTATGTCCTCACATGGTGGAAGAGGCTAGGGAGTTTTGTGGGATTTCTATTAGAAGGACACTAATACCGTTCATGAGTGCTCCACTCTCATGACCTAATTACCTCCAAAAAGTGCCACTTCCAAATACCATCACATCAGGGATTAGATTCAATATATAAATTTTGAGGGGACGCAAACATTCAGCGCATACTAGGCCACTTCCTTTGCATAGCTAATGCCACTGGGAGTCATTCCAGTAGGTTCAGACCAATGAGTAAATAAAATCAAATTAGAATATAATGACATTATTTTGTGCTCTTCAAATCTAATTCCATTGGAATACCGTTATGAAATTGGAGCATGCTGACAGAGGTGTAATGAAAGACAAGAAAATCAATCATGTCTAAATCTTGTGTAGTAAGCACATAACTTCTTAGCTCATTATTAATGCAGAATATAGGTATCCCAACTCTTGGATAAAAACAATAACTAGGGTCTTTCTCTTCTCCGATTCCTATCCAGATCCTGGTTGAGTAAAATCGTGTTTGTGGAGTACTTCCTGAAAGACATGCTGGCCAATCAGGCTCTAATAGTTTAGATTTATTCCCTAAAATCAAGTTAGAAAATTTGAGAGGTAGATCCTTTTTTGACTATAATCATCCCTCCTAGAACTGTTTTAAGTGACTTGAACATGTCACACCATCAGCTTACATGGGGAATTAACCCTAGAAAATTCATGTCATACTTACTTATGTTATGGTGGTTAAGGTCACAGGCTCCGAAGTCAGACTGTGACAGCACTTACTAGCTGTGTGATCTTGGGGAAATTACTTAAGTTCTCTGAGCCTCAGTTCTTTATGTGTAAAATATGGATAATAATGGTACCTATCTCATAAGATGTTGTGGAAATCAAGTGAGCCAATGTGTACTAAGCACCTAAACAATGTCTGGCACATTATTCAGTGCTCAATAGATGATAGCTAGTGTTATTATTGTAATTGCTGGCATGTTGTTAGATATGCAATATTCTCCTTTGAAAAACTGTGGGAAAAGATTCTTTTACATCTGAGATTTAACCCAAAAAAGTGTTAGATTTCTCCATAATTCTACTATATATTATTATATGAACTCCGAATTCTCCAACTGAGTTGTATTTTATTCTTTTCCTCAGACACTAGAAATCTCAGATACCTGTAGGAGACCATTATATAGACTGCAGAGAGCACATGGTTTGGATTTCTGCATAGAATTTTACTACTATATTCTCTATAATCCCACCTAAATTTTTCCTTTACCCCCATCTTCTTGCCTATGTGTTTTTAACATTTGTATCGAAGCATTTTTAAGCTGCTTCACACATTTTGTGGAAGCTATTGGAAACAATAAATTAAAAGTAGAGAAGTAATATATTAATTCCAACAAACACCATTGCTGTCAATAAATATCTGTTGAGTCTTCACACAAGCACAGCTAAAAATACTTGGATGCCCCAGGAATTCTTGCCATCAGGATTCCATATTCCCCCTCTTTCTCACATGTAACACAATCAGATATGGAAGGGTCTGGTTTTAATCACCAAGTGCACTTGAAACATCAAGAGAGAATGGGATTCTTTCTTTTTCTCTGATCAAGGAAGAGGTCTTGGAAATACCTTTCCCTACTCTCAATCCTCCATCTAGTCTCCACCACCAATGTCCCTAACAGCCCTGCTCATTGCCTACGATAGCTTGGGGTTCCCCTGTGATGGACCCATCTGCTGCAATGAGAAGCCGCTGACCCTACTGCTTTGGGAAGGGCTGATTGGACCAGCAGGAAGGCAGAACTTGGACAATTTAGTAAAAGCCCTTCAAGAACAAGTGACAGAGGACTTAAATAACGATCGTGGCTTCTTCTGTATTTTCCTATTATATTTTCACACATCCATATTCCCACTGGACCGTCCATCCAACCCCCTTAAGGTAGGAAGACTGTTGTTATCACCATCCTCTCTTTTATGTAGAGGCAAGGTTAGGACTCAAGTTTGTGGCTGAACCTTAAGGCTAAGTACCCAGCACTTACCAGAAAACACGAAGAAAGAATAAGCCATTTCTTCTACCTGAGGGGCCTTGTAGACTTATAAAGGCAATGCCAAAACACATGAAACTTAGTTACATAAAAAGAAGTGTGATTTAGTGAAAAGGGAAAGATCGCTGTCAGAGAAGTGGCCGGACAGACTTTATTAAGGAGATGGGTCTTGAGCAGGCAAAGAGAAAGGTCAAAAGGCATTCGAGTAAGTGAATCCATTGGGCCTGCGTACCATCAGGGATGTAGGCTCTTAAAACAGGTAACAGGACAGCATCCGTTGTATCAATGGCTACTGTGTCTCTATGTGTCCTTTTCCTCACTGACACTCCTGTCCAGTCCTTATTCTAAGCCGTATGGTGAGAGAGGACGCTGGCTAAGTGGGCAGGGCCAATCCAGGGCTTCCTCACCGGAATCCACTAAAAAGCAGAGGAATTCACACTGATGAGCATTTCACAGGCTGAGGCAGCCATGGAGACAGTTATCTCTCCACTCCTTCCTGTTTGCTTTGGAGCTTCCTGTCCTTCAGATCATGCCCCTACTCCTGGTTTGGGAGTGTTTATTCTAGGAAGGTTTCCTGAACGTTCTTGCCATAAGTCTCCTTACTGCCTCAGTCACCTCTTGATTCCTTATGCTATAGATCAAGGGGTTTAGCACTGGTGAAAAAAAGGTGTAGACAACAGACACTGCCCAGCCCTCTTCTGGAGAGTAGCTGGAGCTGGGGCGAAGGTAGATAAGGGTGCAACTCCCATACTGCAGGAGAACCATGATGAGGTGGGAGGAACAGGTGGAGAAAGCCCGGCGCTTGCCCTCAGCTGAATTCATCCTCAGGATGGCGGCCACGATGCAGCCATAGGAAAGACAGATAAGGAGGAAGGGGATTGCCACGGCGGCCACACCGAGGACATAGAGAGCAGTCTTGTGCACATGCATGTCTGCACAGGCCAAGCGCGTGACTGCAGGCATGTCACAGAAGAAGTGGTAGATTTCGTTGGGGCCGCAGAATGGAAGGTGGCAGATCAGAATGGTCAAAGGCAGCGACAACAGGAATCCCAGCCCCAAAGAACCTGACGTCATCTGCCCACAGAGCTGCTGACTCATGATGAGGCTGTAATGCAGTGGAGGACAGGTGGCCGCATAGCTGTCGTAGGCCATGACGGCAAGCAAGACACCGTCAGACCCTCCAAGAAGGATGAAGAAGAGCATCTGGGCCCCACAGGTAGGGAGAGAGATAAGCATCTGCCCCCATGGAAAAGATGCTAGCCAGAGTCAGGGGAGCGATGTTGGTAGAGTAACCAACCTCCAGCATGGCCAGGACAAAGAGGAAGTCCATCGGGGTATGGAGAGGGATCTCACCAGATGGTGAGCCCAATGCTCATGTTCCCAACAAGACTTCCTAAGTACAAAAGCAAGAGGGCCACAAATATGAGGGGAACCACCGCTGGGTCTGTTGAGAAGGGCTGAAAGTGGAAGTAGACCCCTCCAGTCTGGTTTTCCTCTTCCATTAGAGCTGGTACAAGGAAAGAAGTCAAGGAAAAGTGACTCTCCGTGTCCTTGAGCCCGGAACCGGCCCAGCCACATTAAAAACACTGTCTACAATCCCTGAGTATTTATCCTCATTGCTTCCTTCTAAGTCCAGTTAATGTTATCTCGCCTGGCCACTGCTTACTCTACTAGCTGTGTGACCTTGGAGAAGTTACAGACTTCAGCACTCTCCTTTCAAACGCAGGGAGAGCCTCACACCCACCTCCGAGGTGTGGTGAAAATTAAATGAGATCCTGTGCCTGAAAGTGCCAAGCCTGATACACCCAGTAGGTTCTCAATGGGGTTTCCTATTTTCCTATTTCCATTCTTTCCTTGATTTTCATTCTTTTATATATATATATATATATGCAAATATTTCTGATCATTCACATGCCTCTTCAGTACTCTGATTATCCAGTTACCACAACAACATCTTAAAAATACATATTTGGGGCACCTGGGTAGCTCAGTCGGTTAAGCGTCTGCCTTCAGCTCAGGTCATGATCCCAGAGTCCTGGGATCGAGCCCTGCATCAGGCTGCCTGATCAGCGGGGAGTCTGCTTCTCCCTCTCCCTTTGCTGCTCCCCCTGCTTGTG
>NC_048233.1:79798709-79903671 GCF_002007445.2 Ailuropoda melanoleuca | reverse complement strand
GGGAGGGAGGAAGGAAGGAAGAGAAAGAGAGAAAGAAAGAAAGAAAGAAAGAAAGAAAGAAAGAAAGAAAGAAAGAAAGAAAGAAAGAAAGAAAGAAAAGGAAGGGAAGGAAGAGTGATCAGTGTTTAGGGAAACCCAAACCCTACAAAGACTGTTCTATGATAGAACATCCCAGATAATGTGATTGTGAATCTTCAAGAGGAAAGTAAAATATGCACTTTTCCCACGCTTAATTGTCCAGGACATTTTTTCCCATGCCATCTGAGGGATGTGGGCCTTTAAAAGTGACCACCATTTTGGGAAATGCTGGTTTATTCTAGAAAAGAAGATGATACCATTTCTCATGGCAACTCTTGCTCTCAGTAGCGTTTGAGAATCCTAAGATCTTGGTGCTATTGGAACTTGGCACATTTGCCCTCTTAGCACGCAGTCATCTAAATAATTCAAATAAATTTTAGGAAAACCAAGAAATGGATTTTGTTTCTAAGGAGCAATAGAATCCAAATGAGACCCAGGTTGTCTGCTGCAGTTCGCAAAGTACGTTCATAGCCAGAACCTCACTGATGATCCTTTCAACAGGCCTTCCAAGCAGGCTGACTTTGCAGATGAAGACACTGCCTTCACTGACAGAACACAGACACGCAGAAAGAGAGGAAGAGTTAGGAATTTAAAACAATTCCTGAAATTTAAGTGTCTTCCCCTTTGGCTTCTAGTCTTGTATAAGTTTCATCCAATTTTTTTTGTTATGTAGGAAAAACTGTCTGATCAGGAATATCCAGAAAGAGTCAATGTGCTCTGAACCGCCAGAGCCTTATAATTTCTTTTTTTAGAGCATCCTTAAACAACTCATTTCTCATGCTGTAGACCAAGGGGTTCAGCATAGGGGTGATGAAGGTGTAAACTGCAGACACTCCCTGGCCCCTGTCTGGAGAGTACCTGGAGCTGGGGCACGGGTAGATGAGGCTCCTACATCCGTACTGCAGCACGACCACAGTCAGGTGTGAGGAGCAGGCGGAGAAGGCCTTGTGCCTCCCCTCCGCCGGGCAGATCTGCAGGATGGCGGCCATGATGAAGACATAGGAGACAGTGATCAGCAGGAAGGGGACGGTGAGGATGATAACGTTGACCATATAATTTGTGATAAGTTTCATTTATATTTCATTTTAACATTATAATACCTTACTGGTCAATGTTTAGTGCTTCAACTCTACAATCCCTTGAGGTGGGTTGACTTGTGCAAGTTTGCACCGCTGGTTAGTGGCTGATCTGGGATTTTAAACCAAGACTTCTGATGTCCTAACTCAATCTGTTCCGTCAATTTTCATGAACAACAAGAAGAAGATTTGGGGGTCCACATGGGCCCACCTAGGGCTGAGTTACAGCCTGCCTGATATTTTTAGTTAAAAAAAGGAATGTTTTCTTAAATAACTACCTTCTATAAACTAGGTAGGCTGTAGAGCCATGGCTTAGTTAGTTCTGGCTATTAGAACAATGTGCCAGATCCTGGATGGCTTCTAAACAACAGAAATGTATTTCTAACAGTCCTGGAGGCTGGAGTCTGAGATCATAGTGCCACACGGTTGGGTGAGGGCCCTCTTCCACGCTCTTGTTATGTCCTCACATGGTGGAAGAGGCTAGGGAGTTTTGTGGGATTTCTATTAGAAGGACACTAATACCGTTCATGAGTGCTCCACTCTCATGACCTAATTACCTCCAAAAAGTGCCACTTCCAAATACCAACACATCAGGGATTAGATTCAGTATATAAATTTTGAGGGGACGCAAACATTCAGCGCATACTAGGCCACTTCCTTTGCATAGCTAATGCCACTGGGAGTCATTCCAGTAGGTTCAGACCAATGAGTAAATAAAATCAAATTAGAATATAATGACATTATTTTGTGCTCTTCAAATCTAATTCCATTGGAATACCGTTATGAAATTGGAGCATGCTGACAGAGGTGTAATGAAAGACAAGAAAATCAATCATGTCTAAATCTTGTGTAGTAAGCACATAACTTCTTAGCTCATTATTAATGCAGAATATAGGTATCCCAACTCTTGGATAAAAACAATAACTAGGGTCTTTCTCTTCTCCGATTCCTATCCAGATCCTGGTTGAGTAAAATCGTGTTTGTGGAGTACTTCCTGAAAGACATGCTGGCCAATCAGGCTCTAATAGTTTAGATTTATTCCCTAAAATCAAGTTAGAAAATTTGAGAGGTAGATCCTTTTTTGACTATAATCATCCCTCCTAGAACTGTTTTAAGTGACTTGAACATGTCACACCATCAGCTTACATGGGGAATTAACCCTAGAAAATTCATGTCATACTTACTTATGTTATGGTGGTTAAGGTCACAGGCTCCGAAGTCAGACTGTGACAGCACTTACTAGCTGTGTGATCTTGGGGAAATTACTTAAGTTCTCTGAGCCTCAGTTCTTTATGTGTAAAATATGGATAATAATGGTACCTATCTCATAAGATGTTGTGGAAATCAAGTGAGCCAATGTGTACTAAGCACCTAAACAATGTCTGGCACATTATTCAGTGCTCAATAGATGATAGCTAGTGTTATTATTGTAATTGCTGGCATGTTGTTAGATATGCAATATTCTCCTTTGAAAAACTTGTGGGAAAAGATTCTTTTACATCTGAGATTTAACCCAAAAAAGTGTTAGATTTCTCCATAATTCTACTATATATTATTATATGAACTCCGAATTCTCCAACTGAGTTGTATTTTATTCTTTTCCTCAGACACTAGAAATCTCAGATACCTGTAGGAGACCATTATATAGACTGCAGAGAGCACATGGTTTGGATTTCTGCATAGAATTTTACTACTATATTCTCTATAATCCCACCTAAATTTTTCCTTTACCCCCATCTTCTTGCCTATGTGTTTTTAACATTTGTATCGAAGCATTTTTAAGCTGCTTCACACATTTTGTGGAAGCTATTGGAAACAATAAATTAAAAGTAGAGAAGTAATATATTAATTCCAACAAACACCATTGCTGTCAATAAATATCTGTTGAGTCTTCACACAAGCACAGCTAAAAATACTTGGATGCCCCAGGAATTCTTGCCATCAGGATTCCATATTCCCCCTCTTTCTCACATGTAACACAATCAGATATGGAAGGGTCTGGTTTTAATCACCAAGTGCACTTGAAACATCAAGAGAGAATGGGATTCTTTCTTTTTCTCTGATCAAGGAAGAGGTCTTGGAAATACCTTTCCCTACTCTCAATCCTCCATCTAGTCTCCACCACCAATGTCCCTAACAGCCCTGCTCATTGCCTACGATAGCTTGGGGTTCCCCTGTGATGGACCCATCTGCTGCAATGAGAAGCCGCTGACCCTACTGCTTTGGGAAGGGCTGATTGGACCAGCAGGAAGGCAGAACTTGGACAATTTAGTAAAAGCCCTTCAAGAACAAGTGACAGAGGACTTAAATAAATAAATAACGATCGTGGCTTCTTCTGTATTTTCCTATTATATTTTCACACATCCATATTCCCACTGGACCGTCCATCCAACCCCCTTAAGGTAGGAAGACTGTTGTTATCACCATCCTCTCTTTTATGTAGAGGCAAGGTTAGGACTCAAGTTTGTGGCTGAACCTTAAGGCTAAGTACCCAGCACTTACCAGAAAACACGAAGAAAGAATAAGCCATTTCTTCTACCTGAGGGGCCTTGTAGACTTATAAAGGCAATGCCAAAACACATGAAACTTAGTTACATAAAAAGAAGTGTGATTTAGTGAAAAGGGAAAGATCGCTGTCAGAGAAGTGGCCAGACAGACTTTATTAAGGAGATGGGTCTTGAGCAGGCAAAGAGAAAGGTCAAAAGGCATTCGAGTAAGTGAATCCATTGGGCCTGCGTACCATCAGGGATGTAGGCTCTTAAAACAGGTAACAGGACAGCATCCGTTGTATCAATGGCTACTGTGTCTCTATGTGTCCTTTTCCTCACTGACACTCCTGTCCAGTCCTTATTCTAAGCCGTATGGTGAGAGAGGAGGCTGGCTAAGTGGGCAGGGCCAATCCAGGGCTTCCTCAGCGGAATCCACTAAAAAGCAGAGGAATTCACACTGATGAGCATTTCACAGGCTGAGGCAGCCATGGAGACAGTTATCTCTCCACTCCTTCCTGTTTGCTTTGGAGCTTCCTGTCCTTCAGATCATGCCCCTACTCCTGGTTTGGGAGTGTTTATTCTAGGAAGGTTTCCTGAACGTTCTTGCCATAAGTCTCCTTACTGCCTCAGTCACCTCTTGATTCCTTATGCTATAGATCAAGGGGTTTAGCACTGGTGAAAAAAAGGTGTAGACAACAGACACTGCCCAGCCCTCTTCTGGAGAGTAGCTGGAGCTGGGGCGAAGGTAGATAAGGGTGCAACTCCCATACTGCAGGAGAACCATGATGAGGTGGGAGGAACAGGTGGAGAAAGCCCGGCGCTTGCCCTCAGCTGAATTCATCCTCAGGATGGCGGCCACGATGCAGCCATAGGAAAGACAGATAAGGAGGAAGGGGATTGCCACGGCGGCCACACCGAGGACATAGAGAGCAGTCTTGTGCACATGCATGTCTGCACAGGCCAAGCGCGTGACTGCAGGCATGTCACAGAAGAAGTGGTAGATTTCGTTGGGGCCGCAGAATGGAAGGTGGCAGATCAGAATGGTCAAAGGCAGCGACAACAGGAATCCCAGCCCCAAAGAACCTGACGTCATCTGCCCACAGAGCTGCTGACTCATGATGAGGCTGTAATGCAGTGGAGGACAGGTGGCTGCATAGCTGTCGTAGGCCATGACGGCAAGCAAGACACCGTCAGACCCTCCAAGAAGGATGAAGAAGAGCATCTGGGCCCCACAGGTAGGGAGAGAGATAAGCATCTGCCCCCATGGAAAAGATGCTAGCCAGAGTCAGGGGAGCGATGTTGGTAGAGTAACCAACCTCCAGCATGGCCAGGACAAAGAGGAAGTCCATCGGGGTATGGAGAGGGATCTCACCAGATGGTGAGCCCAATGCTCATGTTCCCAACAAGACTTCCTAAGTACAAAAGCAAGAGGGCCACAAATATGAGGGGAACCACCGCTGGGTCTGTTGAGAAGGGCTGAAAGTGGAAGTAGACCCCTCCAGTCTGGTTTTCCTCTTCCATTAGAGCTGGTACAAGGAAAGAAGTCAAGGAAAAGTGACTCTCCGTGTCCTTGAGCCCGGAACCGGCCCAGCCACATTAAAAACACTGTCTACAATCCCTGAGTATTTATCCTCATTGCTTCCTTCTAAGTCCAGTTAATGTTATCTCGCCTGGCCACTGCTTACTCTACTAGCTGTGTGACCTTGGAGAAGTTACAGACTTCAGCACTCTCCTTTCAAACGCAGGGAGAGCCTCACACCCACCTCCGAGGTGTGGTGAAAATTAAATGAGATCCTGTGCCTGAAAGTGCCAAGCCTGATACACCCAGTAGGTTCTCAATGGGGTTTCCTATTTTCCTATTTCCATTCTTTCCTTGATTTTCATTCTTTTATATATATATATATATATGCAAATATTTCTGATCATTCACATGCCTCTTCAGTACTCTGATTATCCAGTTACCACAACAACATCTTAAAAATACATATTTGGGGCACCTGGGTAGCTCAGTCGGTTAAGCGTCTGCCTTCAGCTCAGGTCATGATCCCAGAGTCCTGGGATCGAGCCCTGCATAAGGCTGCCTGATCAGCGGGGAGTCTGCTTCTCCCTCTCCCTTTGCTGCTCCCCCTGCTTGTGCTTTCTCTCTCTCTCTCTCTCTCTCAAATAAATAAATAAATAATAAATAATAATACATGTTTATACAAAGAGCATATGATTCTCATGTTGAGCCAAGAAGACAGGCAACACAGGTGTTGCCTTTCACTGATAGAAATGTGGACCTGGAAGCCCAGACAAGTTAAACAGCTCACACAGCTATCCTCCCCTGTCAGGATTTTGTGATCGCATTTTTTCCTTCAACATTCAACAGTCCAGTTTGTTTTGTTTTGTTTACCAAACATGAACTCTACTTTCATTTTGCCTTCTTGCATATGCTCACCTGCATTTTTGTGGTGTCTACCCTGGATAGCCACCCAGGCACCCCGAGATCCATCTGTCTCAAACACTTTTTAAATCATATTACTCCACATTCACTCTAAACTTAGAAAAGCAAGAGAACCTCAATTTTGGGACACCTGGGTGGCCCAGTGGGTTGAGCATCTGCCATCAGCTCAGGTCATGATCTCGGGGTCACGTCGAGCTCTCAGCTCAGTGGGGAGTCTGCTTCTCCTTCTCCCACTCCCCCTGCTTGTGCTCGTTCTCTCTCTGACAAATAACTAGACAAATCCTAAAAAAAAAAAACAAAAACAGAAAACCTCAATTTTGTCAATTATATCTCAATAAAGCTGAAGGAAAAAAATCAAAGGAACGCCTTATTCCTATAGTATCACACACAATTATTACAGGCTGAGTCACAAAATATTTTTATAAGCAAAATTAGTATGACTCACGGGGCGAGGTGAAGTTCAGGAAATCACTCCATGAACATGCCCCACTGCCCCATCTCACCACTCACGTCTTTATTCCAAGTCCCTAGGTCCTCAGGCACGACTCTTAAAATTGCATTGAGTTTGAATTTGCTGCAAGGTAGGCTTGCAGGTGCATGCAAGTATTTTCCGGCGTTTACGGAATTTTCAATTACTTTGAATGGCCAAAGCTACAGAGCACTTCTTGCGTTGATCTTCTTGGGCGATACTTAGGCCAGGCCAGGCCAAAAACACTGCTCTGCTAAATTACATGGGTGGGACAAAAATGGCAAATTATTTTTGTTGTTTGACATGTGAGCCAAGTTTTAATATTATGTCTTCTTTGGTTTGGGTCTTAAGGGTGATGCTCAGTGCCGTCAACGTTGTGGAGAAATGAGCACTGCCAAGCTCGCTGGTGGGGGGTGAAAGGTTTGACACTTTGAGAAAATAATTTTCAAATGCTTGTATTTTGTCAAAATACAGACAATTTTCCAAGCTGGGTAATGCATACATGAGCATTCATTACACTGTCCTCTTAATTCGTGTAGGTTTGAAATTTTCCAAATAAAAAAATGCGTATTTGGATTTAAGTTGCGTTATTCTACTCCAAGACTCTAAAGTCAGAAATTAATCTAAAATATAACAACCATAACAACAACAAAAAGCACAGCATAATTTTAATAGAAAATCATGAAACAACCTAATACAGAATGCTAGATTCAGTTGATGAAACACTAAGCAATTGTTTAAAATTACATTTGTAAAGACGATGTCATAACGTGAAAATATTTGTGATGTAATACTACACAGAAAATGAAATTTAAAAAGTTACCATCTCTGCACCACAAAAAAAATCCAGTCTTTGAGTGATGCACCTGAAGGATACTTTTCCTGTTCTGTATTCTCCAAAATCCTATAATAAACATCAAAACTCTTATAATTTTAATTACAAGCTTGTAACACGATAAAAAGAGAGACAAGCAGTGTTGTCCTCAAACTGCAGAGGACAATATTTTGCAAATGTTTAGAGCAAGTAAACAATTTATACAGAATCTTTCCTTAAGAAAAGTATTTGTCTCATCACAATTGACCACCACATTTTCCGTAAGAAAAGTGTCATTGCACCAGTGCTCTCATCCTTACTCCAGGTCACTTGCGATCAATCACCTCCAGAATGGAAGTGAAGGAAGTTTGTTTTTCCTGCCAGCCTGCTTTCCTTAAATGCTGACATAGAGCAGCCCCAGGACCTCAACTATTCCGGGGAAACGGCCCCACCGGAGGAAGGCACCTTCCTCCGTGGGGCACCACAGACCGCCTGGGAAATGCTGACGCGGAAACTTGAAACTGGCTCTTCACACTTGGTGCACAGATGACCACCCCCCCGCACTCTACATTGTTCACTCTTGAGTTATCTGTGCACATGTCTGTCCCCCTGGTCACACAACACACGTGCAGCGTCTATAATTCATCTGTACGCACACACTCACACACAGTTTGCCAATGACGGGTGCAACTCAACTTTTTAAATAATAATTAAGCCAGCCCGACAAAAGCCAGATATTCTGAATCACAGCAGGGAAAACTGGAAAAAGGAATAAGATTAAAATAGTAGCCAACATGTATGGGGTGCCTGCTGATGTCTCCTGCACTACAAATAATAATAACTGGGGCACCTGGGTGGCTCAGTCGTTAAACGTCTGCCTTCGGCTCAGGGCATTATCCCAGGGTCCTGGGATCGAGCCCCACATCGGGCTGCCTGCTCTGCTGGGAACCTGCTTCTTCCTCTCCCACTCCCCCTGCTTGTGTTCCCTCTCTTGCTGGCTGTCTCCCTCTCTCTCTGTCAAATAAATAAAATCTTTAAAAGTAATAATAATAACAACTGGGGCACCTGGGTGGCTCAGTTGGTTAAGCGTCTGCCTTCGGCTCAGGTCATGATCTCAGAGTCCTGGGATTGAGCCCCGTGTTGGACTCCAGGCTCAGCTGAGAGTCTTGTTTCTCCCTCTGCCTCTGCCCCGGTCCCTGCTCGCGCTCTCTCTCTCTCTCTCTCTCAAATAAATAAAATCTTTAGGGGAAAAAAAACAAAAACCAAACCAAAACAAAAAACAAATAATAATAGCTAACCTTTATTGAATGTTGGGTATTATTCTAAGCACTTTCTGCCAATTTATTCATTTACTTATATTAAACTTATGAGGTAGGTGCTATTATTTCTTCTTTTTTTTCAGGTAGGTGCTATTATTGACCTTATTTTACAGATGAGGAAATCAAAGCACAGATTCCAACCCCGGCCAAAAGGCTGAAGATTGCATATGCTTAACCACTGCTCCATGTGACTTGTCATGAGTATGTCCCCACATTTGTCACCTTTGCGTGGTGAAGCTTTATACATGGGGACATGTGGTAGAATAAGGATCGGTTGTATTCTGTCTCTAGGAGACAGTACATCATCTGTTAGTTGGGAATCTTAAACAAAAAAAATTCAGGCACTTAATATTCCCATTGCTGGGAATTAATTCTGAAGAAGCAAGTCAAAGGAATTAGAAAGTATTCATATAAGGCTGTTTCTAGCAGTACTGTTCTGGATCTAAAAGAAAGAAGCAGGGGCGCCTGGGTGGCACAGCGGTTAAGCCTGCCTTCGGCTCAGGGCATGATCCTGGCGTTATGGGATTGAGCCCCACGTCAGGCTCCTCTGCTATGAGCCTGCTTCTTCCTCTCCCACTCCCCTTCTTGTGTTCCCTTTCTCGCTGGCTGTCTCTATCTCTGTCGAATAAATAAATAAAATCTTTAAAAAAATAAAAAAAATAAAAGAAAGAAGCAAATCGCACAACCCACAAGGAACTGAAATGCCCAACGGTTAAAGAGTAATGAAATGATATGGTGNATAAAAGAAAGAAGCAAATCGCACAACCCACAAGGAACTGAAATGCCCAACGGTTAAAGAGTAATGAAATGATATGGTGTGTGAATTCAGCGGATTAGAAGCCCTTTGCTGAGAAAAGAGTAGAGAAGACAGTGTTGAAAAAACGAGAAGTGCATATAGAGGGCTGTCAGTTTAAGTGTAAACAGACAAGGTCAAGTACCCTACCCACCACAGTCACAGGGCTGTGAAACTTTATAACTGGACCAAAGCCTGAGAGACCATAGACAGTTATAAATGTGTTGTTCACAGAAATGAGTGTGTTTGCATGTTTTTTTGCAAATCTTTTGTACATTTGTCTAATCACTTAAATTTTTAAAGTATTTTTTATTTTTTTTTTAATAGCACCACTGTAGTGGGAAGAACAATCTTTATTTTATTTTTTTTTTAAAGATTTTATTTATTTATTTGACAGAGATAGAGACAGCCAGTGAGAGAGGGAACACAAGCNTTTTTTAAAGGTTTTATTTATTTGAGAGAGAGAGAGAGCGCGCGTGCGCGCGCGCGTGCGCGTGAGCTGGGGGAGGGGCAGAGGGAGAAGCAGACCCCCCTGCTGAACAGGGAGCCTGACGAGGGGGCTCGATTCCAGGACGCCATGATCACAACCCAAGCCAAAGGCAGACCATTAACTGCCTGAGCCACCAAGCACCCCTAAAGTTTTTTTTAAAGAAAAATGAGGGAAACCATCATCAGAGGCTTTTTCTAACCAAATGCCAAAACCTACCTCAGGCNATTTTTTAAAGATTTTATTTATTTATTTGAGAGAGAGAGAGCGCGCGCGTGAGCTGGGGGAGGGGCAGAGGGAGAAGCAGACCCCCCTGCTGAACAGGGAGCCTGACCAGGGGGCTCGATTCCAGGACGCCATGATCACAACCCGAGCCAAAGGCAGACCATTAACTGCCTGAGCCACCAAGCACCCCTAAAGTATTTTTTTAAAGAAAAATGAGGGAAACCATCATCAGAGGCTTTTTCTAACCAAATGCCAAAACCTACCTCAGGCTGGTTGAAAATCCCTGGGAGGGTAAGTTCGCAGAAGGCTTTTTAAGCATTTCTTTCCTTCAGAGCTTGGAAACAGTCCATATCATTTGGGGTCCAGGGAGGCTGAGCTGCCAGAGTCTCCGGAAACTTCTCCTGAGGGACGCCAGAGCCTGAGGTTAACCACGTCCTGTCTTCCCTTCGCAAGAACCCGCACTGACCCATGTGTCTGACACTTACTTACGGAGCACCTACTCTGTTCCCCGACACTGATGTGGGAAGTGGAGATAGAGCGGGAACAGGAGAGAAAAGGCCCTGGACCTGATGAAGCTTACGTCCTCGCAAGAAAGAACAGACAGAAAATAAGAAAAAAATAATCATATAATTTTAGGTAATGATAAGTGCATACGGAAGATAAAGCAGAGTAGTGGGGTGGGGGCGGGCAACTTCAGCTACAGGAGTCGAGGAAGACCCCTCTGGGAAAGTGACGTGAAGGGAGTCCTGAAAGCGTAACTGAGAAGAACAGGTGCACAATGACCACGTTCTACGTTCTAGAAATCCGCTGTACAACATTGTGCCTATACTTAATAATACTGTATTGTACACTAAATAGATAAAGGGGATTTGAGGTACAAACCTCCCATTATAAAATCAATAAGTCACAGGGATTAAAGTACAGCCTAAGGATTGTCGTAATACTGTCACAACGTCGTATGGTGACAGATGGTAACTACCCATGTGGTGAGCATTACGTAATGTGTATAATTGTCCAAACACTATGTGGCATGCCTGAAACTAATAAAATATAAAAAGTCAACTTCAATTGAAAATTTTCAAAATCAAAACTGATGAACATAGGGGAAGGGAAAGAAAAATAAAATAAGATAAAAACAAAGAGGGAGGGGAGCCATAAGAGACTCTTAACCATAGGGAACAAACTGAGCGTTCCTGGTGGGGAGGTGGGTGGCAGGGTGGGGTAACTGGGTGATGGGTATTAAGGAGGACACTTGATGTAATGAACACTGGGTGTTATATACAGCTGAGGAACCACTAAATTTATACCCCTGAAACTAATAATACAGTATATGTTAATTAACTTGAATTTAAATTTAAAAAATTAAATAATAAAATAAAATCACAAAAAAATTTAAAGGGTAGATTTCATGTTAAGTATTCTTATCACAATAAGAAGTAAAATAAAATAATTTTTATGAAGTTGCTGGAATGTGTAAAAATAAACAAGACGGGAAAGAGTATTCGGGGAGAAGCATTAGCACATGCAAGGGTCCTGAGGCAGCGATAATTTGGCTGGTTCAGTGAACCACAGAAACAGTGATGTGGTTGGATGGATGCAGAGGAGTCAGCAATGGGGAAAAAGGAAAGAGGTAGCCAGAGGAAGGTAGCCACAAATCATGCAGAGACTTGAGGGCGACAGAAGTCTGGATTCCATCGTAAGTGTTATGGGAAACCACTAGAGGTTTTAAGGAGAGGGATATGCTGACCCTTGTCTTGTAACAAGGTCACTCAACTATGATTCAGGGAACATACTAGAAGGAAAGAGGAGGCAGGGAGATGGTCAGGAGGTTCAGATGCCGTGAGAGGACTGGTAGCCCCAGAATCGAACTCACCCAGCTCCTTCTACTCCTCTTTCTTCTCCCCCTCAAAGATCAATTATACAGAGATCTGGCTAGATGTGAGAAAAAAATACATGTTCTCCTCTACAACAGGTTACTTTATCCGACTGGCTTTATAAAAAATAAGTAGTTTCGATATTTCTTATTGCCCTCTTCATTTCCATGGTTGACCTATAAAAGATATTAATAGATCTGACAGTTGTTGGATACTTACTATGGGCACATTTTCTGCTAAGTATGTCATGTGCACTATTACCCATGATCACCTCCATTTTACAGATGGCGAAACTGGGGCTTTCAGAGTAAATAATTTGACCAAATTTAGGTATCTTTAAAAGACAGAAAGCCAGGAATCGAACCCAATTTGAAGGACTTCGAAGCTACACTCTAGACTACACATTTGCAATGAATACACTGGTGGTCAAAGTATGATACAGCGATCAGCAGAATCAGTGTCAGCTGGGAGCTTGGTACCAGTGCAGACTCCCAGGCCCCACCCCAAGCCACTTAACGTATAGAAGTTTTAAGTTAAAATTCCTTACATTCTCTAGGTGTAAAATCATATCATCTGAGACCAATTTATTTTCTTGTCTGCATTATTTAGAACCTCCAAAAAGTGTTGATTAATCATGGCGATGACGGGTGTCCTGTCTAGCACCTGATATTTTGTGAACATGGTTTAATTATTCCACCATTTTAATGATGCCTGCTGTGAGATTTTAATATAGTCTTTTTCGCATGAAGTATCAGGCTGTACAGAAGGAGTCAGCAAGTTTGCTCTTAAGTCCCAGACAGTATATTTTAAGCTTGGTGCACGTACAGCCTCCGTCACAACAGCTCGATTTTGCTGCAGGCATAGACAACAGGGGAATGAATAAGCATGGTTGCATTCCAATAAAACGTTATTTACAAAAAACAAACAGCCCACAGATGTAACATGTAGCCCATAGTTTGCGGATTCCTGCTTCAGGGACAGCGTAGTTTGAATTTTGATGCCATCACTTGCTAGCTACATCCCCTTGCGTAATTTACTAGACATCTTGGTCCTCAGTTTCCTTATCTGAAAAATGAGGTTAACAGTAGCCCCTCCTTCATAATGTAATTATGCAGAGTGAGTGGTCCATGCGACATATAGAAAAATTGCCTACGTCGGAAACAGCATTCAATAATAGAGGCAAAAGAGCAGAAATCTTTCCTGATTTATTCCCCATTGTACTCCCAGTTCTGGCACACAGTAAGCACTCAATAAATATTCACAGAATAACTAAAAGCTAACTATAATATATTTAAATAGTTTATTTCTATTCTTATTTTATTCAGAGCTTTTCTAAAGAATCTGTTGAAGTCCATCAGATAACTTTTCAGCAGCTCTGAGCATAAATGTAGTATTTGCCTCTTCTCTTCAACATAACACGGGAAGTCCTAGCCAAAGTAATCAGGCAAGAAAAAGAAGGAAATGCTGCCATTTGCGACAACATGAATGAACCTGGAGATTTTGCTCAGTGAAATAAGCCAAAGAAACACAAGTACTGAATCATATCCCTTATATGTGGACTCTAAAAAGAGTTGTACTCCTAGAAAGACAAACTAGAAGGTGGCTACCAAGGGTTGGGAGTGGGGGAATCGGGGAGACATTGGCCAAAGGGTACAAGTTTCCAGTTATAAGATGAATAGCTTCTAGATACCTACCATACAACATAGTGACTACAGTTAATAATAATGTATTGTATCCTTGAAATTTTCTAAGTGAAGAGATATTAAGTATTCTCACCACACACAAAAAAAGTAACTATATGAGGTGATGGATATATTATTTAGCTTGATTGTGGTAATCATTTCACAATGTATACATAGATTAAAAATCACATTATATATCTCAAATATATATAATTTTTATTTGTCAATTTTAGCTGGATCATGAAATATTGGGGATGAATATCTGGAAGTAAGGATAAATAAAATCAGTAGCTCTCAACATTCTCTGCACCACACAACTTTATGTGTTTTCTCTATGAACCCCACAGTCAAAATTTTAAAGCTAAGAAAAGGTTAGGTGACATGATAAATACTGCACATGCATTATCCCATTCAACCTCCACAACTACTCTACGAGAGAGGGGCTGTACTGTCATCCCCACTTTGCAGGTAAGGTAAGTAAGGCTTAGAAAATTTAATTAACTTACCCAAAGGCACACTCAGCCAGGGTCAAAGCCAAGGTTTAAATCCAAGTCTGTGTGAATTCAGACCCACTCTTTTAGCCACTCTTTTTTTTTTAAAAGATTGTATTTATTTATTTATTTATTTATTTATTTATTTATTTATTTATTTGGGAGAGAGTGAGAGAGAGAGCACAAGCAGGGAAGAGAGGGAGAAGCAGGTTCCCCGCTGAACAGGGAGCCTGATGTGGTACTCCATCCCAGGATCCTAGGATCATGACATGAGCCAAAGGCAGACACTTAACTGACTGAGCCACACAGGTGTCCCTCTTTTAGCCATTCTTATATATATTGCCTCCAAACCCCATGTTTTGAAAATTACTACCTACCTACCTCTTTTTTTTTTTAAATAGGTTACATGCCTAGCATAGAGCCCAATGTGGGGATCAAACTCACGACTATGAGATCAAGCCCTGAGTCAAGATCAAGAGTTGGACACTTAATGGACTGAGCCACCCAGGTGCCCCCCCAACTCTATCTTTTAAATAAATAAAAACATAAGTAATAATAACAATAATAATATAAAATCATCCCAGGAAAATGTATGACATATGTTAGGGTTTTTGAAATATTAAAATTACCCCAGAAACTCCATTAATAATCTCGAAGGGCCTTTGAGATATGGGGATGGGAGATGGTAACCGTTAGATGACCTCTAAAATCCCTTTTCATTCCATAATTTCATGAATGACCTTTCTAAAAAGAAAAAAGCTCTAGATGGTCCCTAATTTCTCCAGGGAACACTGAAACAAAACCACGTCTTTGGATGAAATTGAATGCAGCATCAGCGTTCATTAATCTCAACAAATATTACTGTCAGGATTTGAATGGTTCATACAAAATACCCAAGTTGATGGTGAGTGAAGAGTTTGGTGTTGGAAATACGAAATAGAAGATACTTAATAGTGATCCAACAGAAATGTCCAATAGACGGTGAATATACCAGTCTGAAGTTCAGGGACAAGATTTGCTGGAAATAACACATTTGAGAATTATCAGCCTGTTGCTTGTATTTAAAGCCAAACAACTAAATTGAATCATTTGCAAAAAAGGTAAAAAGAAAAGAGGATCTAGGACTGAGAGCCAGCTGGACTGGAAGTTAGGAAAAGAGAAGAAGCCAGCAAAGTAGACGAAGAAGGAATATCAGAAATATAAAGTAAAATTAGGAGGAATTAATTTTCTATAAGTAAAGAGAGCAGGGGATATTGCAGAATACATCCTCCCCCCTGAAAGAAAGAAAGAAAGAAAGAAAGAAAGAAAGAAAGAAAGAAAGAAAGAGAATAATTCTGCATGTAGAAGTTAACGTTTTAAAAACATGATTTCAAGGTAAATCAAGTGAAAATAATTTTTCATACCCCCAACTGACCTCATCACTGAACTTATCAACAAGTTACTGAAAGATAATCCCCAGGGAAGATGTACCAATGGAATAATCCTGATGCAATTTTAATTCTTAAGGAACACTGTATTTAATCTTGTTGCTTTATGCTTCCCAGGCAGACCCCACTCATCTCAGGGGACCAAGAATATCCCTTTAGCCAGATTAGTTATGAATGTCCTTACCCGATGATAATTTTGAGTCTGAATGTCAGGGGAACTTCAAAGGTAGGTTTTAGGCTACAGGGATGTAGTGAGTAAAGCCCAGACGTTACCTTACACGAAGAAGAAAAAGGCAGGATGGAACATGCCTTTAATCTAAGAGTTGATTAGACAGGAATCAGGTTGAGTTTCAGATGTGTTTAACATAATGCCCTGAATCAATGAGATATGTGAATCTAGAAGTGGTCTGCATACCTGCCCAGGGATACTCTGAGGACAGAAGGACCTAGGGGCAGACTCTGGGGTCCTCAGTGTTTAGCAAAGGATCCAAGTAAATCTGCAATGGCTTGCATTCCACACAAGCCAGGTATAAGGTAAGAGTCTCCTCCCAGACTCCACATTTGAGAAGATTTGGAAAATCCCTAGCTTGTAACTAGGCCAAGCCTTGTGGTAGGCACTGGTCAGGGAAGAGAAACTAAGGATGGAACTTTTCACAGAAAGAGTCAAAGTCCAATTCCTGCTCAGAACCAATGTTTTATACCAGACGGTTTAAGGGGAACTCAAGAATGCATACTGTAAAATTCACGGTCTTCAGATTGATGAATGGCAAGGAGGAGGCTAAGTCTGAAATGGTCAAGGAATCATACTCTAGATCAGTTTAAGAGTCCAATGCTAACTAGCACTGAAACAGAAAGATGTCAGTACTTTCAAGGCTTTCTCCAGTTTGAAAATATCCATCATTCCAAACTTCAAACTCATAGAAGCGAAGAATTAGGAAACATCTACTTCTATTATAAAAGGAATGACTAGAAGTTTCCTTCACATCAAGAATCCCCTTGATGCATATAAAAATAATTCTAATTACATGGAATTTTTCAAAAAAACATTATTCTAAAAAGAGAGATATGCCTGTGTACGAGTGCCCAATAAATATTACCCACTGGTATGCAGTAGAATAACTTTTTGTCAAATGCCTGAATATTTCATTTGAGATATTCAACATATGTTTGTAAAAGTATTATGTTTAACCATGTGAAATTGCCTATATGCTACCATTATCAGCTTTCAGAAACAAATTCCATATGATTCAACATGTTAGCAATAAAGAGATAGATACCACATTGGAACTCCTTCCTGCCAGATGCCGCTGCCAGAAAGTTTTCACGGAAGTCTCTTCCAGAAAGTAAGGAACACTCTTCAGACATCTAATCTCTTCAGATATATAGATGCATACAAAATTCAAATTTCATTTTATGAATGATATTTATGAATTCATAATTCATATATGAAATTCATATATACTCAGACATATAGAAAATGTTATTCAAGAATGTTTTGTAAGGACAAATATATCTTTTGTTTGGCTACATCTGATGTTGGAACATTTTCTTTGAATAGGTATGAACAGACCTTACAGCTGGCATGACTATCCCCAAAAGCCACAGATACCTGTGCTCCAAACAGGGCTTTTGCCCTGTGTATGGTGGTTATAACGTTGTTCTTCCTTCTCTGTTCTTCCCACAATCAACACTCCCAAGTTAAGATTTTATCTTCCTATTCAGGTGAGTCCAGCTTTGTGCTAATAGATATGCCACATACATCAATTAGGCCAGATATACCTAAAGTCAACACATTGTATATAAACTCTCAACTAATTTATAAGATAGTGGCCATTCTTCATTCTGTTTACAGAGGGACTCTGTAATATAAGGTGACATAGAAAACTAAAAGTGGAACTGGATGTGACATAAAATCTTTCCCAGAAAATATTAGATAGACCTGCCAGGCATTCTACCCACTCAGCAATTTAAATCTTTTTCGTTCTCAAGTTAATGGAAGGAATCAATGAATCAATATATTTTATTGAGCAGTTAATATGTGCCAGGCATTCCAGTAGGTTCTCGTATGGACATCGCTTCATTTTCACCTCACAACAACCTTGTAAAAAAGTGAGGTGTTATTCTGAACAAATGGGATCTTAGGGCAAGGGACTTAACAAGATCACAAAACTAGTAAGTAGCAAAGCTGGAATTTGAGTACACATCATTTATTCCAACATAGCCTACTTTCTACCATATTTCTTGGAAGCATCATCTCCCCCAAATTATATACTTCTTTTATATATGCATTGTCCTAAGATTGTTTGGTTGTATAACCAAACTTAGTTAAAAGACCACTTTTTAACTACCTTTTCTCCCCTTGTTATAAATGTTGTCTACAATTTAAATTGAGCGAAACTGACAAGGGAGAATGCAAGTGTTTTAAACAAAACAAGAAGAAGGGAAAATCTGGCCAACAGCCTTGTCCCTGTGACTCCACAGAGGAGATGGCATCTCAATCATCTTTGCATCCCCTAAAGTACCTTGTATATTTAAATGATAAATTAAAAAAAGGACCCACCCGTGCAACCTTGGACAAGTCAGGCAATCTCTTTGGAAGCGATGGACGTGATAACCTGGCAGAGTTCTGATTCTGTGGGCATCTGTGACCTTCTGTGGCCACTAGTCAACTTGGACAGGAATTACATGAAGGACAAAGAACTCATGGAGCCATGTTCTTCATTGCATGATGGTAAACAGTCTCAGGAGATGATAAACCATCTTTCCAAAGACTAGCTATCCCATGGGCGTTTTCTCTGAGCCATACTTATCTTAGAAAATGCTGACTACTTCTTTAATTGTTTTCTTTGGAATAGTAAGGGAGGAGCTGTTCCAAAGCAGGATTGTACGTTTGGGAAGTTTGGAAAATTATTTTTCATTGGGTAATAGCCAATTCGTGGTCTAAATCAGTACATCTAAAACTTTTCTACTTAAGTACTAATTAATCAGTATGAGATACAATTTATATTAAGGACTTGGTAAACAACCCCAAGTAAGAAACCTCTTGGAAATACTCTGTTTTTATCCCCCAAAATTCATGCAGAACTTCCTTCTACGTATACATCTCCACTTTTTTAATATGAAATGATTTTCAAAAAAATCTTCAAGTTAAAATTGGCCTTTTAAGAAAGCTGCACCACGTTGATCCTGGGACTTGATTTTGTCCTGGACACAGTTTTGTACCCTGTAGACTCTAGAATATACACATTCTGGTTTAGAACGCATGCACAGATCCAAACAATCACCACCATCACTCCAGATTTATATAAAGAGTTGTCAGCAAAGCATTATTTGTTTGCACAATCCCCGACATTTGCTTCAATATTTTGGCATCGTATAGAAGGAGTATCTGAAAGTTCCAGACCATCTTTGGAAACATGTCTAGTTGGTTTCTTCTTTGCAATAATGAAAGCACTTCATATAACCTAAAGTTGATATAGCTTCCAAATAGAACCTAACATATCTTCATCTTGTTGCAAGGAAGAGATTGCAATGAGTGGGGAACCTTTCCATGAAGAAATGAAGAGAAGAGTTAGTAGTGTGCTGGATAATGTGGTATTCCAATTTCTTAATCAGAACCCTGGATTTCATAGTACTTCTCTACATTTGATTTCCTCTTCCCTTTTCTAGACCTTGTAATAAAATGAAGCCAATGCAGACTACGCGTTGCATTTAGACACAAGTGCTTTGAGGAGATTAGGTGGATTTATGCCCAAGAGGTTGAGTGGACTTCTGTGCCCAAGGAGGTGGTAACTGAGAAAAAAAAATGAACAGATGGCACCATTGGGACTTTTCATCTCTAGTTGTCCTTATGAAATGACTTATTCATTTGTATCACCTGCATAGGTTTGGTTCAACCCAAAACTATTGTGTTTGTTTTGGGACTAGACTCTTAGCCACCAGAAGGCAGGAAGCTAAAATTGTAGGCTCCTATGAAAACTCTTTGAGCATCACTCAGGACCCTAGGTCCTGGGTCGCAAAGGACCTTGTCTTTGTTCCCATGCTCTCTCTCATGTAGGATGAACTAAGCCACTCTCCCTCCATCTTCACCGAAATATCATAGTTTTTAACCAAACCCTTTCTCCCTGCAACTTATAAAAGAAAGGGGGGGCACCTGGGTGGCACAGTCGGTTAAGCATTCAACTCTTGGTTTTGGCTCAGGTCGTGATCTTCAGGGTCATGATCTCAGGGTCGTGAGATGGAGCCCCGCATGGGGATCCATGCTCAGTGCGGCGTCTGCTAAGATTCTCCCCCCCTCTCCCTCTGTCCCTCCCGCTCATGTGCTCGCTCTCTCTCTTTCAAATAAACAAATCTTTAAAAAATAATAGAAACGAGGGAGATTCTTTCTGTTGCATTGTTAGGGGCAGCATTTACTAGATAAAACAATAGTCTCAATTGTAATTATGCCTCTCTTAAGTCTGAAAATAAGGTAATCTAACATGTTTGGTCTCAGATCTTAGGTGCTCTTTTTACCATAGACCATCTAGAGTTCTACATACAGCTGAAATATCATCAAATAACAAAGCCACTTAGGAAATATTAAATAGTATAGAGAAAGGCAGTACAGTATGAACCTAGATTAAGCATAAGAGTTCTATGGTCAAGTAGACTGTGCTCAAATCCTGGCTCTCCCACTTTCTACCTGTGTGACTTCAAAACATTTCCTAACCTCTTTAAGCCTGTGTCTTCATCTGTAAAATGGTGTGATAATAGCACAGGCTTCCCAAGTAGTTTTGTGGAATAAGTGAACAAATGCACATAAATCATTTTTCACCATGCCTAGCACTTAACATGGAATAAATGACAATTTGTCATAAGATACCCTGTCCTCAGGGAACCTAGAATATAATTTGGGACAGAACCAATAGACACAGTAGAAGACAGTGTAATAGCATTAAAATCATAACACTGAGCAACACAGAATTTCAGAGAAAGGAGAGAGAGATTTAAACTGGAGTGGTCTGGGAAGACATCATAAAAGAACATGACCTAGAATTTGAAAGTTGGGCAGGATTTGGATGAGGCAAAAGAGAGAAGATGAGATTTCTAACTGGACAGAGAACAGAAGTATGTGAAACGGGAAGGAGAATGATGGAGAAGAGGCCAATGAATGAGTAGACCATATGGTACACGACAGGGATAATTGGGGCCATAGTGGGATTAGGTTCAAACAGTCAGGTCCAAGAAAGGCTGGAATAAGCAGCAGAGGAGCACGAAGGTTGTCGTGTAAGCAACAGGAAGGCACTAAAGCAGATGGATGACGTGATCATGGAGAGCAGGACAGACGATGAAGGGAAGAGGAAGGAAAACGGGAGAAGAGATAGGGGGCTATCACAAGAACCCAAACATAAGATAACAACGGATAGGACTGACTGGAGCAGTGGGAAAGGACCAAAGCAATATATATGAGAAATTTTTATAGGAAAAATGATCAGTATTTAGGAACAAATTGGGTAAAGGAGAGGCAGCAGGGTAAGTCAATCACATCTCTCAGTGTTGACTTAAATTGCAGTTTGTGCTGCTTTATCAGTGTAGCAATACCACAGTTCTCTTCAAGTTATAACATCCATCTAATGAAACTTTCCTGAGACGTTTTTGTTGCAAGTTTCACATAATGAATTAAAACCCTATTTTATCTATTTTGCAACTTTGAACTTTAAATTGACTTTACTCATTAATTCATTTAGCAAATACCCCTTGGAAAGCTTTTTATATTGGGCACTGTGCTAGGCACTGAAATCAAAGCAAAGAGCATCCAAATCCCCACCATTGAGGATTTCTCAGGCTCTGGAACTCGAGGATTGAGGAGGAAAGGTGAGGGGTGGCAAACGTGTAAATTATAACATTCCAAGATCTGCACTGACATGCAAGTGTGCACGTAATCGCTGAGGTACCTCAGAAAGTGCTCTAACGCTGAACAGGGGAGTGCAAATGCATCATATTGTATGGGACGTGCCTAGAGACGCAGGTCATCTTTCCTTTTTCCAGATCAAATACACTACCCATGGAACAAATCAATAAAACTGCAAAGATACAGTTCTTCTTTCGTCCATTCTCAGCTGACCATAAGATCCAGGTGGGGATTTTCGTGGCCTTCCTGGTGATGTACTTGACTAGCCTCAGTGGAAACACCACAGTTGCAGTCCTTGTCCAGACCAACCACTCCCTCCACGTCCCCATGTACTTCTTCCTGGCTAACCTGGCCGTTCTGGAAATCTTCTATACATCTGCCATTGCCCCACTGGCCTTGGCAAACCTCCTTTCGATGGGCAAAACTCCTGTTTCCATCCCTGGATGTGGGACCCAGATGTTTTTCTTCGTCTTCTTGGGTGGAGCTGATTGTGTCCTGCTTGCGGTCATGGCTTATGACCGGTTCGTGGCAATCTGTCACCCTCTACAATACACCCGCATCATGAGCTGGCCCTTGTGTGTGGAGCTGATGGTAGGGTCCCTGGTGCTGGGGTTCCTGCTGTCGCTGCCACTGACTATTTTAATCTTCCATCTCCCATTCTGCAACGACGACGAGATCTGCCACTTCTACTGTGACATGCCTGCAGTCATGCGCCTGGCCTGTGCAGACACACACGTTCACGAGACTGCCCTGTACATCATCAGCTTCATAGTCCTAAGCATCCCCCTCTCATTAATCTCCATCTCCTATGTCTTCATCGTGGCGGCCGTTGTACGGATCCGGTCGGCGGAAGGACGCCATCGAGCCTTCTCCACCTGCTCCTCTCACATCTTAGTGGTCCTCCTGCAGTACGGCTGCACCAGCTTCATATACTTGTCCCCCAGTTCCAGCTACTCTCCTGAGATGGGCCGGGTGGTGTCCGTGGTCTACACCTTCATCACTCCCATTCTAAACCCCCTAATCTACAGTATAAGGAACAAGGAACTGAAAGATGCCCTAAGGAGGGCACTGAGGAAGTTCTAGGTAGGATGATCCCATGACTTCTCGAAATTGGATGCTTGAGAGTGAACGGGGATGCTGTTAATAACTATGGTGGGACAGCATGAGCCAGGAATGTCCTCAGCAAACTGAGGCATGGCGCACTATTCTAGGATCACTGGAGGAGACGAATGCTACTGTGTAATTGAAATAAAGCTGTATCATGGAGGGTAGCCTGATGCCCTGAGCATGGATGGAGGAGAATCACCTGCTATATACTAGCACTTTATATGGGTTATCTTACTTAGTCCATAGAAAATACCATCGTCTTCATGTTTTAGAAAAGGAAACCAAAATGGCTTTAAAAAGATATATCCAGGATGAGAACACAAGTATTTAAAAATTTCGGGGCACCTAAGTGGCTCAGTTATTTGAGTGTCTGACTCTTGATTTTGATGAGACTGAGCCCGCAACATGGAGCCTGCTTAAGATTCTCCCTCTCCCTGGGGCACCTGGGTGGCACAGCGGTTAAGCATCTGCCTTCGGCTCAGGGTGTGATCCCGGCGTTATGGGATCAAGCCCCACATCAGGCCTCCGCTATGAGCCTGCTTCTTCCTCTCCCACTCCCCTTCTTGTGTTCCCTCTCTCGCTAGCTGTCTCTATCTCTGTCAAATAAATAAATAAAATCTTTAAAAAAAAAAAAAAAAGATTCTCCTTCTCCCTCTCTCTGGACCTCCCCTCCCTCCCTCTATCTCTCCCTCTCTAGAAAATAATAAATAAAATAAATAATAAATAAATTTTTAAAAAATCTTAAGACTAAGCTATCTTCAATAATATTGGTCAAGGAGGCCCTGAATGGGGGGGTGGGGAAAGACAGAGAGGAGGATTTGCAGTTGGCCAAAGAAGGGAGACTTTTTCTTTTCTTTTTTTCTTTTCTTTTCTTTTTTACATGTTTTTGTTTTGTTAACCAAAATGAAAACTCATTCTGTTCTTAACTCTTAAAGAGCACCCCAGCAATAAAAATGGTAATAATAATGGAGGAAAATGTTATTTAATGTAATAAGTGAAAATATGGGAAAAGAAGTGGGCCTTGTTGAATCTTGACTCCTCAAGAATCCCTTCTACAGCATCTCAGTTTTTCAGACTCTTCTTGAGCTTCCAAGGAGAGAGATCATTCACTTGTAAGACACCACATTCCTTGCTGGACAACTCCGGTTGTTAAAGTCCCACACACTTGTTTGAGCTAAAGTCCATCGACAAGCAACTTCTTCCCACTGATCCTATTTTGACCCTCTAGAGCTTTCTTCTCCCTGACAGTTCTCTCAGGTATTGGCGCAGATTTTGTATCTTCTTTAAGTCTTTAGCCCTCTTTTCTCTAGAGCGAATACTCCATCAGTTTTCTCTCCAGGAGATCATATTTAAATGCTCTCACACCAGTCACCTTCTACATTTTCCTAACTCCGTATTGTTCTACAGATTTTCACCCAGAAAAAAACACAATGCACTGGGAATATTTTGTTCTGGGGAGCTGTTACTTTTCATGACCTATGGACTACATTTCTATCAATTCACCTTGATCACTTCAGCCTCTCATAAATTTGGTATCAAATAAAATCTCCATATCACTTCATTTGACTTTCAATTCTGCCTGGCCACAATTTATTTTACTAACATACATGTAGAACTTTTTTTTTTTTTAGAGTGAGGGCCCACAGATGAGTGGGGGTGGGTGCAGAAGGGCAGAGGGAGAGAGAGAATCATAAGCAGGCTTCACACCCAGTGCAGAGCCCAACACAGGGCTCAATCTCACGACCCTGAGATCATGACTTGAGCCAAAATCAAGAGTCAGACACTTAACCAACTGAGCCACCCAGGCGCCCCTGTAGGACTTTTCATTTAACACTGATATATTGGGGGTTTTTTTATTGATTTGGGATAAGTGACCCAAACTGCCACAGTTATCTACAGGATTTTATTCATCATAGTTTTGTGGCATGATCAAGATTACAATCACATTTCTTTTCCTTTGTCCAAATCATTAACCAATATCCAAACTAGAATACAACAAGTGAGTATCTATGGTAGTCCTCCAGGAATTGTTGTCCAACTAGCTAGAAATATGCTCAGTTAATACCATCGGTGGTATGCTGTCACAATTATGACCACCCCCCCCAAGTGGATCCATGCCTCTGGGTGTCCCCCTTCCCCCATGGCTATGTGACTTGCTTTGGCCAATGGGACATTAGCAAATATATTGCAAGCAGAGGCTTAAACTTACCCTTTGGTGTCTGTCCCCTCTTGCTGCCTTGTGACTGCCACATGAAGAAGTCGGGGCTAGGATGACACCTAGAAATAGGCCATCAAGAAGGTTCCCTTGACCAACTGCAGTTGAGCTACCAGATGCTTGCAGTCACATTAGTGACTCCAACAGAACTGCCCAGCCCAACTAGCCTAAAATGCTGACCCACAGAAACGTGGGCAAATAAAATGATTGATACTGTGAGTCATTAAGTTTGAAATGGTATATTTTGCATCAAAAAATAACCAATTCACCATCCAATCTGTAATGAACCATCTTTCCAAGAAGAATATCATGGAAAGCCTATCAAATCTTTCGTACGACCAAAATACACTACAATACTGATATAAATCTAACCATTGAAAAGCCTTATGTTAAAAGTAAAGTATTTTTGGCATGATTTATCTTGGATCACTTTATATGGGCTCTTCTTAGTAATCACCAGGCTTTTCAAAATGCCTACGAATTATCTAGTCAATCATGTGTTTCCGAATTTTACCAGGGATTCACATTGAGATGGCTATCTTATTGTTTTGAAACTCACTGGTAGTTTATAAATTTCTTTTATATCTTCATCTTAATGGGAAAAGAAACAATAGTTGTGAGTGCCTTGGGAAGGGAGAGTATGCCGTTCATCTTTGAATTCCCAGCATCTAGTGCAGTGGCTAGACTTTATTTATTAGACTCTGCTGATTTACTATCAAGAGATAAATTACATCTAGAGAGGGTGTCTTGCTGCTCATAAAAATTGTATGTTGTTTATACAAAGGGATTGTGTTCTACCCTTTGGCTACGATTTGTATCCTTTGCTGCTCCTTTAGCAGTGGTGGTACTCCATAAATATTTGTGGAATTGAACAGGACTCCCTTCGGAGATAATTTTTTTCTGGTTTCCAGACTTTTGAATGTTACTGATAAATGTACATTCTTATTAAAAACTTTTTTGAAACATGTATGGCTATTACTATTTTTTGTTTTATTTGATTCTATAAGTCTTCTGTTCCTTAAGACTTACAGATAATAAAAAATACAAATGGAAACTATAAAATGTTCATTTGAAGGAAGTGGGTAGCTATTATTACTGCATATTAAAAGAACATGATAGACTTTGCTATATTTAACCCAATTTTAGCAAGGATATTTTTAAACTGCCATCATTCATAGAAAAATTTTGAGTATTTGTAACTTTCGTTCGCTGCAGAGTGGACGCTATTGATGCTATTGCTCTTTACTCCAAAAATAAAGAGCCGAAGGGACAGGCATACTCTGCAGTCACACCCAGGAGAAAGTCCCAAACAGCCTCTCATGTTTCTTTCATCCTTTTACAGTGTTATAGTGTTTGGAAGCAGAGGAAAGAGGATAATGAAGAAGAGGTGAGGGGTACTGGGTGGGTCAGTCGGTTAAGCATCTGCCTTCGGCTCAGGTCATGATCCCAGGGTCTTGGGATCGAGCCCCTCATCAGGCTCCCTGCTCAGCCTGCTTCTCCCTCTCCCTCTGCCGCTCCCCCTGCTTGTGCTCTCTCTCTCTCTTTCTCTCTCTCAGATAAATAAAATCTTAAAAAAAAAAAAAAGGTGAGTCAGAAGACACTAGAAAAGCAAATCAGGTGAGGAGATGGGGATAGGGCTGCCAGAGGAAAGCAGGATGTCTGAGGAACCTGTGGGGGTGTGAAAGATAAGAGGAGTTACGAGTTATGGCAACAGGCAGCAGGGAGTGGGTGGGGCATCAGAGAATCTACCATGCCTCTCTGGAAGAAGCATCACGGGACCGAGATCCAGGAGACATGGAGACATGGTTTCTAGGAGTGGTAAGCTGGGAAAGTCACTTTCATCCTTCAAGGCTTCGTCCCAGTATCTAGGAAAAAAAGGGGATTAAACTTCTTAGTATCTAAGATATCCGAAAGCACTGACTTTGATTCATTAATTCTCTTGTGTTCTATTCACGTCTATCAATGCACAGGCCGTTTCTCCTCACCTTGGACAGGCTTCTGTGGTGCTTTTACCCCATGGTAATAGATTTTTAGCTTCTCAATCAGCAAGTGAAAATGAGCCACATGGGCATGACCAAATGAGAGAGCAGGTACCCTTGTCTTCTCCCAAATAGGACAGAAAGTCCAAGGGCTGGAGTTCTGCGGGCCTCTGACTTGGGAAACAACCCCCCCCAAAGGTGGTTTCATTCTGAGGTCTTTATTTTTTTTAAAGATTTTATTTTTATTTATTTATTATTTATTTGACAGAGATCGAGACACCCAGTGAGAGGGGAACACAAGCAGGGGTAGTAGGAGAGGAAGAAGCAGGCTCTGAGTGGAGGAGCCTGATGTGGGGCTCGATCCCATAATGCCGGGATCACGCCCTCGCTTAACGACTGCACTACCCAGGCGCCCCCATTCTGAGGTCTTTAAAAGTCAGATGTTGCCGTATGACTTTCTCATTATTTGAAAAGCAATGAGTGGTCGCTTCACAGCACAGGTACTAAAACTGGAACGATATGGAGATTAGCATGGTGCCTGCACAAGGATGACATGCAAATTCATGAAGGTTTCTGTATTTTTAAAAACAAAAGACTGAACTCATAGACACAGAGAATGTTTTCATTATTGCCAGTGGGGGGTGGGCAAAAAGGCTGAAGTGGGTCAAAAGGTATAAACTTCTGGTTATGGAATAAAGAAGTCCTGGAGATGTAATGAACCACATGGTGACTGTAGTTAACAATACTGTCTTGCACATTTGATAGTCGCTAAGAGAAGAGGTCTTAAAAGTTCTCATCACAAGAAAAAACCTTGTAACTGTGGTGACAGATGTTAACTAGACTTGTTGTGATGATCATTTTATAATATATACACAAATATCAAATCATTATGTCATACACCTGAAACTAATATGATGTTATATGTCAATTATATCTCAATAAAAATATGTTAAAAAAATTAAAAGACTTGAGCACGATAGCCTTGGGAACAGCAGGTAACTGGCTATGGGTCTGTGTGTCTGTGTGTGTGTTAATTCTAAATAAAAATCTTGAAACTTCTCCATGTGTTTGACTGATGTGGGACAACTTTCTGGTCTTTAATTTGTCAGTCCAGTTAGACAGCCCTCCTCCCCAGGGTACGGTACCAGGCCTTTGCCATTTGAGGTTGGTGTGCAGTTCACAGAGATCTGGCAACGCGGTGTGCACACAATCTGTTTCATCCACCATCTGGTGAGTCCTCATATACTTAAGGACCTAAAAACCTACAAACTCCTAGACTCCCTAGTACTTTAAGATACATTTAGTTTCCACCAATCAGATGTGCTCCCTCAAGACATGAATTAAAACTGAGTAACCCATAGAAAGAGGCACCTGAAATGTAAGGCATCTGTTTTCTGCTGGAAGTCTAGCAGATGAGGTGTGGTTCCGAAGGCAAAAACCCCGTCAGGGGGGACTCCTTGATTCCCCCAGATGCTCTCAGGTGAATGTGGCCATTCCTCTTCTGACCAAGTCTGTGCTCTGGAGTCTTCTTAGAGTCCAAGCCTAGGCCTCCTTCTCCATCCTGTCCACGATTTAGAAAGCATCCATTGCACTGAATACCATCATTCCTGCTTAAAATCAGGAGGATAATTGAAACTTAAGTGATATACCACCATTCTCTTCTATTACATATCTTTTAAAGAGATGTATTTTTTATTGAGCTATACGGCTCAGCAACACTTTATCTAAATAGTCTTTCCTGACCACCCACCCCACACCCACGCCAGGACAAGTGACCACACTGTCCCCTGTGTCCCCTCTGTACCTTGTGTATAAGCCCATCACAGCATCTGTAATACCTATAGTGCCCTTAGTTATCTCCCTCACTACCACTGTGACCTCTCTGTTACATTGATGCCTAGAGATCTCAAAAATATTGAATTAATTTATGAATCACTAATTTACAGCCATGCATTCAGGGCCACCTCAGTTTTTGCCTCCACCGTGAAGCGTTGTGTGACTTTTCTTGTCCCTCCCTCCTCCACGATAATATCCCTTTCAAGAGACAGTCTCGCATTGGACCTTACTCACATTTCACGCCCTGTGTTTTATCTCCCAAGTCAGATGCTGACGTCATTGATGGTAGACACCACACCTAATATGTCTTCAAATATCTCATACAACTTGCCACAGTAAATAGGGGGCAGTCAAAAAAATCATCTGGAGAACTACAGGTTAAATAACCTAATGGAAGAAATTGAAAACATCAATCAAAGCACTAAAATACTTCAAAGACTAACAGAGACAATATAAAGTACTGTCCTTCTTAGCTGCCCACCACTGTTCTTCACGAAACATGTAGGATGACACACTATGCCCAGGGTCTACCAGCCAATTATTCTTTTGTGATTTCAGGATTCCCAGCTTCTGTGTCATATCCTTGCTTTCAGTGATCCCAGGAGGTGGGGAGGCCCCCAGCTGCGCACAGAGACTTTCTTTACCCGCAGTAGCTAGGTGCTGCTGCTTCAGTGACAACATCTCAATAGCGAAAGTCTGAGTCTCCTATGGTATACACCCATGATAATATGTGTATCTTCCAGTTCACTCAATTAAGAGATGAAGTGAGGAACTTCCCAGCATGAACAGCAAATGCATGTTAGCACCCTTATTTACACACCTTCCAAGAAGAAACTCCAGGTTATCCTTCACAGGATGTTTGGGGAAATTATTCTTTTTACTATAGAAGGAAGGAAGGAAGGGAGGAAGGAAGGAAGGGAGGAAGGGAAGAGGGAGGGAGGAGGGAAGAAGAAGGAGGGAGGGGAGGGAGGGAGGGAAGGAAGGAAGAAGGGAAGGAAGGAAGAAGGGAAAGAAGGAAGGAAGGGAGGAAGGGAGGGAGGGAGGGAGGAAGGGAGGGAGGGAAGAACATAAGCCGTAGAGAGGAAGGGAGAAATGGAGCCTAGATCAAGGTACTTTCCCTACTACCACTCTTTAGAGAAAGCATGAAGTATGGTTTATTTATAACGTAAAGTAATGAGTTAGTTCTGCTCCAGTTGCAATGATCCTTCAAGTCTTGGCAACAATCACCAATAATTCCTTCCTTCATTCATTCAACAGCTATTTATTGAACATATACTATGTGTAGCAACCTCCAACATAGTGGGAGTGCAACAGACTGAACAGAGAAGATCTTTGCCCTTGCGAAGTGTACAATCTAATGGGAGAGGCAGACAGTAAACAAACAAAAGAAGATCATAATAGACTACAACGGTTGCTATGAAGGTAGTAACCATAGTGACACAATAGGAAGTAACCAAGCGGGGAATATCTACTTTAGGTAAGATTGAGTGTATGCACACCACACTCAATTTCCCCCATTGTTAACATGACTATAGTAAGTTTGTCTGAACTAATTCTCCAACATCAACCTATTATTACTAACTAAAGCTCATACTTTATTCAGATTACCTTATTTTTTACCTAATGCTCTTTTTCTGTTCAAGGATCCCATCAAGGATACCACACTACATTCAGTCATCATGTCTCTTTAGGTCCTTCTTGGCTGTGGTTTCTTAGACTTTCCTTATTTTTATAACTGTAGCAGTCTGAGAAGTCCCGGTCAGGTATTTTGTAGTGTTTTGTAGAATTTGTCCTCCAAATTGAATTTGTCTGATGCTTAGACAAGGAGTTACAGGTTTTTGGAAGAAAGACACAGAGGTAAACTGTCATTCTCATCCCATTGTATCAAGGGTACATACTATAAACATGATTTCACTGTTGATGTTGATTTTGATCACGTGGCAGAAGCAGTATTTGTCAGGTTTCTCCAGTGTATACTTACCCTCTCTTCTCCTTTCTATATCATATTCTTTGGAAGGAAGTCACCTTATTTAGCCCACACATACAGAGTAGGGAGTCATGTTCCCCCAAGTGAGGGGGTAATATCTACATAAATTATTTGAAATTATATTGTATGGGAGATTTGTCTATGCTCCCTCATTTAAATTTTTGTTACATATTTATACCAACATATAATCATGAATAGGTTATAATTCATTGCTTTATTTTTTAGACTGTGAATATTTTTACTTATTACAGATAAGAAGAGAAGAAAGATGAAGTAATGAAGGAATGGAGCAATGGGGGAGATAGAAAGCAAGCAAACAGAAGAAATGAATCATCACAAGACTTCCTTTTCTTGGCTTGGTCTTTTTTTTTTTTAAGATTTTATTTATTCCTTTGAGACAGAGACAGCGAACATGAGCAGGGGGGAGAGACAGAGGGAGAGGGAGAAGCAGAATCCCCACTGAGCTAGGAGCCCGACGCGGAGCCAATCCCAGAACCTGAAGACCATGACCTGAGCCAAAGACAAATGCTTAACTGACTGAGCCACCCAGGCACCCCTTGGCTTGGTCTTTTAAACATACAACCAAGTCAGAGAAGAGGTGTGCATCAAAAATTAGATCAACAATTCAGGCCCTGAGCGCCTCCCATCTTTCTTCTAACTTCAACCCATACCCAACATCAGATATTAGTTGAGGTCCTGAGACCTAAAGATGGAAAAGTCATGCTCTTCTCTCTAAGTAGCTCACAGTCTAGAGAGGGTAACAATCATGTCAACAAACCACCACGATTTGCTGCAACAAAGGCTAAGAGTAAAATATGAATAAAGTGCTGTGAGGGCTATGGGGTGGGGGGTGGATTGAAGCCTGGGATAACCGACCAAGCCTTCACAGTTGTGGTACTGGAGCATGGGAGGAGATGAGCTAGAGTTTCTTAGGGTAAGAATTGAAGAGGAGCACCAGAGAGAGAGAGAGCGAGGCTGACATTTGGACTTCCGTGAGGGGCTAAAAGCATTGTTTATTTTATCATTAGGAAAGACAGTATATTTATTTTTTCAAGGTATCAAGAACCTGAGGAATAAAATAAGATACAATAATCAATCATGGCTCTGTAAGACATGAGAAAGAGGAATAAGAATATAAAATAGTGCAGTCTTAAAAATGAGTTGTGCCAATGCATGAAACAAGGAACTACCTCTCAACTACTGACCCCAGTACTTGGACTTGGTACCCTTTATTTGGATGTGTGTGGCGTCCTTGTTTATAGTTATTATCTGAGTTCTCTTCGCTAGAGTTAATTTAAACAAATTCAACTTTATTCTTGAGTCTGATGATTATGCCTTAAGGTCACACAGTGTCATTTGAGAATTATTATATCATGCCCACATATATATCCCTAAAGGTCCTAACTTCATTTAATAAGGCCCAGGGTAATGAATCTGGGGAGCAGATAATTATTGAGCTGAAGCCCTGGTCTCCTGACAAATCTCTTGCTCCAGTGTCAACATTCAAAACTCCCAACTTTCATTTCTGGTTCTTGTCCAGGTTTTGAAACTAATTATTTCTTTTGTTACCTACTTTCTTAATACCTATGGGCTTTGATTATTCCCTTTACCAGCTTCCTTCATTAAGATGAATGAAAACAGACAATGCTACACTTCCAGATGACTTACCCTTTTGAACATCAAATAGAGACTTCGCTATATACAGAACTTTTTCATATATAAAGCTGTTCCAAGAATATTACCATTTTTATCCTTTTAATAGAATCTCTATTAAGCTGACATTATAATACCCGTTTGTGAGATTGAGAAATGGAGCATCAAGATAGCTAAGGCATTTGCCCAAGGTCACCTAGCTACGAAGGGACAAAAGCAAAACTTCAACTTAAATGGTTTGATTAAGTCCAGCTCACATGGAAGGCAGCATAAGAGTTCCCAAAATGATCTGTTTGCATATACTGCATGGCTCTAAATATCAAACCCATGATCTACTCTGTCATCTGCTTTATGAAAACTTGGCTTCCACATTTTAATTGGTCCATTTCCTCTCACCAAATCTGCACACAGTGCAGAATATCAACCTAGAGAGACAGTAAACAAATCAATCTAATGACGGCAAGCAAATGCTGGCGTTATGCCTTCTCTGAAAAATTATTTTCCAGTTCCAAAATTGTGCATTAGTCATTTTGCCAACAATTATTTGTGATATACAGAGGGCCCTTAGAGATCATCTAACACAGCTTCCTAATTTTTGCAACAACAACAACCCAAAAAAAAGTAGGAAGGACTCTCAGAAGGTGACCAGGCCAGTAAGGGGCAACGCCAGACCTAGAACCCAGGCCAAGCTGGTTATCAGCCCAGTGCTCTTTCCAACTGACCTCAAGAAACTAAAGAACATGACAATTTCCCACAGCCTGCTGTCTAGAACATGATATTATGGTTATCAACCTTCAGGTTCTAGCTAGGAATTTGGTCTCAGAAATAATAATATTTTTCAACTGTACAGCAAATTTCCATTTACAGAATGTCCTCACATGTACTTGATCCTCAAGATCAAAATGTTCCTAGTTTATCATTATATTATATATAATATATTATATATGTATATTATTGTATAGTGAAGAATACACCAAGGTTTGAGTGATTTGCCAAAGGTCTTCTAATGGCAAGTATGCTAGCTACTCTAATTTTTTTATGCTTCCTTTTCTGTAAACCAATAATAGGACTATCAGGGAAGACTGCATATCCAAATAAGTAACCTGACTTGCCCAGCAACCTAAATTCATGTTTAAATTTAAGTTTGACATTATTTTCATTAAAAAAGTAATCCATAATTATTAAAGTATTTAAACAGATAAAAATAAAATGTTCTTTGAAAAACAACTTTATTCCCAGCACTGAAAAACAACTTTATTCCCAGCTTTTAACATTTTGTTAAATTTCCATTCGATCTCCTGTACAGCATATTTTTAACATACTTGCAATTACACATTATCTTTTTTCACTAAAAGTTATATTCATTTCCTATGTCATTACAAATCTTTTATAGACACAGTTTTTGATAACTAAGATTCTACCATGTTCTTTTTTTTTATCTAAGACTGTTTTTGTCTTTTTTTCTGTGTTCATGAAACTTTGTTTCTTAAATTCCACATACAAGTGAAATCATATGGTATTTGCCTTTCTCTGACTTTCTTATTTATACTTAGCATTATACGTTCTAGATCCATCTACATTGTTGCAATGGCAAGATTTCATTCTTTTTTATGGCTGAGTAATATTCCATTGTGTATGTATACATATATATATCACATCTTCTTCATCCATTCACCTACTGAAGGACACTTGGGCTGCTTCCATAATTTGGCCATTGTAAATAATGCTGCAATAAACATAAGGATGCTTGTATCTTTTCGAATTAGTGTTTTCACATTCTTTGGGTAAATACCCAGTTGTGGAATTCTATTTTTAATTTTTTGAGGAACCTCCATACTGTTTCCCACAGTGGCTGTACCAGTTTGCATTCCCACCAATAATGCACAAGGGTTCCTTTATCTCCATATTCTCGCCAACACTCATTTCTTGTGTTTTTTATTTTAGCTATTCTGACAGACATGAGGTGATACCTCATGGTGGCACCTCATGGTGGCTTTGGTTTGCATTTCCTTGATGATAACTGACATTGAACATCTTTTCATGTGTCTGTTGGCCATCTGTATGTCTTCTTCGGAGAAATGTCTGTTCATATCTTCTGCCCATTTTTAATTGGATTGTTGTTTTTGGTGTTGAGTTGTATATAAGTTCTTCATATATTTTGGACACTAACTCCTTATGGGAGATGCTATTTGCAAATATATTCTCCCATTCAGTAGGTTGTCTTTTTGGTTTGTTAATTGTTTCCTTTGCTGTGCAGAAGTTTTTATTTTGATGTGGTCTCAATAGTTTCTTTTTGCTTTTGTTTCCCTTGCCTTAGGAGACATATCTAGAAAAATATTACTATAGCCAATGTCAGAGAAATTCCTGCCTGTGCTCTTATAGAATTTTATTTCTATCATATTCTTAAGAAATTATTTGTTCAAGAGATTGTGGCTATGCTTTTTTTAAAAGCATCTCAGGGGCACCTGGGTGGCTCAGTTGGTTAAGGGTCTGCCTTCAGCTTAGGTCATGATCTCAAGGTCCTCAGATTGAGCCCCCATCATCGCATCATTGCTGTGGGCAGGCTCCCTGCTCAGTGGGGAGTCTGCTTCTCCCTCTCCCTCTGCCCCTCCCCTTGCTCATGCTAGCGAGCGCGCGCGCTCTCTCTCTCTCTCGTGCATGTACATGCTCTCTCTCTCTCAAATAAATAAATAAAATCTTTAAAATTTTTTAAAATTATCTCAGAGATAGATCCTAAAGTGTGTGATATCCAGGAGATTAAATAATCCACTCAAGGGAGTGAATGGAAATATAAATGAAAGAAAGGTAGCCAGGCGTTGATAACTGGTGAAGCTAAGTAATGGGTACATGGGGGTTCACTGTACTCTTCTAGCTGCTTTAATATTTTTGACATTATCCATAATAACAAGGTTTTTTAAAGAAGAAAAACCTCTCATCATGTGACTGGGAAAATGTGGTAGATTTAGGCTGTTGTTTTCAATTCTTTCCTCACTCCCTCTGCCATGTAACCCTGCAGTGGCAGAGTAAAGGCTGCTTCCGTTGACATTGGGCATGTGACTCTCTCTGACCAATGGAATACTAGTGGGCAGGATGGCACACAGGTTTCAGACATGCTTCATTAGTTTGACTAATCCCCTTACCTTCGTGTATCACAATGAGGAAGGCATGCCACCAAAGCAGCTGACCCGTCAATCCCAAAACAAGACCTGTGCAGCAGACCTCAACATGATCTAAAGCCTGGATCCAAGCGTAGCCAGCCTGTAACATGAATCAGAGCTGCCCCAGCTGACATTAAATCACCTGTATAAAAAAGTAAAATATAAGAAAATCACATTTTTATTACGTTCAATTGCCAGCATACAGCATATCATTAGTTTTTGATGTCATGTTCAATGATTCATTAGTTGCATGTAACACTCTGTGCTCATCACCACGTGTGCCCTCCCTCAATACCCATCACATGGTTACCCCATCCCCCCACCCACCAAGAAAATAATTAAAGAAATACAAGTCACTAGGTTTGGGATTTTTTTGTTATATGACATTTATGCAGCAATTGCGATTAATACAGAGAGTCAAATCATTCCCCAAAACTGGACATTTTAGATATTTCCAGTTTATAATAATACATACAATAAACATTGTTTTTTTACATAAAGCTTCTCCACTTCTTCTGGTCATTAAATTCAGGTACAATGTTAGGATGCTGTTTAAAGAGGTAGGCTGAACAGTTTTATTGGTGGATACTCTTCTAAAAAGGAAAATTATGAAAAGAATTAAAACAAACTCATTCTTCATTTCTTGATTTCAGAAACATTGTAAGTATAGTTTTTGTTTTCTTTCTTGACATTCAAAAAGATTCTTTCCTATTCTTTGTAGGGCTTGGTAAAACTAGTTCTTCTGTTATCTTTCTCAGGTTCTTTTCTTTCTGCCCCAAAGACCAAAGGCCAAAATAGTACAGAAGGACCACCCAGTGTTGAGGTGGTGGGCTCCAATGCAAATACAAAGAATTTTTAGTCTGATTTTCTAGAGATTGATCTCTCTTTATGTATATATCCTGTATGTTCAGTTTACAAAAATTGTAAATGAACCACTGAATCCCATCTGTAGATCCATTATTCACCTGGAAAACTCAGGAATAGGTGGCCAACTCCTAAATGAGCCAAAAGGCATTACGGTATCTATGAACAATGGAATCCAGTATCCCATGTTGCAACAACTTGTGAATAATTACTGGAGGAAAAATTCTGGGGCTTCTACTGAGTCATTACTCTGATGAGAATTCTCATTGTTCTGATGAAAATTCCAAGTATGTTTTGTTATCGTATCCAAAACAAGGAGGGAGTAAAAGTAGGGAGAGAGGGAGGAGAAGAAAGGGAAGGAGGAAGAGAGAGGGAAAACCAGTAAAGAGAAGCAGTTCTTGTTGTCCCTGGAGGTCAGGAAAATCACACACACACACACATTTTTTTTTCAAGAGCTAATACAGTAGTTTCTAGAGAAGGAGAAGAAAAAAGAATGAGGAGGGAGGATGAGGGGGTGGGGGAGAAGGAAATGAAGAAAAAGAAAGGGAAGTGGGAAAAGGTTAGAGTTAGGGTTGGGGGCCAAGGGGTGTGTGTGTGTGTGTGTGTGTGTGTGTGTGTGTGTGTGTGTGTGTAACATCTAACACATAACTGCTAGACAAAAAGGCTAAGTCACAGAGGATCCTGGCTAGCTTCTCAATTATTCCAATTAATGATATGCACTCGCAATGCGATTTTACGACAGTGACCCTCACAGTGCAGGTCCCAGGACCGGGAGCTTCTGCATCACCCGTGAACCCGTTACAAATGCAAATGCTCAGGCCCCACCCCAGGTCTACTGAATCACTAGTAGGAGAAGGTGGGGTCCAGGGATCTGAGTTTTAACAAGCCTCCCATGTGATTCTGATACATAATACAGCTTAAGATCCACTACATCAAAAACTAAGGATGTACTGTACAGTGACTAACGTAACATAATAAAAAATTATTAAAAAAAAAAAAAGATCCACTGCTCTAGAAGGTAGTCCAGTTGGGAAGGGATCAACATTTGATGGCAATCCCCAAATCTTTACCATCTGTTCCCCATCCTCATTCTCTTCCTGAGACCAGAGCTGGCAGGGTTACTATCAACACCAGTCTCAGTAATTTCTCTGGTTATTAGATTCAAAGTGTTGGAAATTCTTTGACCCCCACCCCCTCCCCTCTATGTTGTGACTTCCATGTCAGTTCCATTTTCAAAGCCTTTAATGTGACATTCACATATGTTCTACACCTGTTCTACCCAGTGGCCAGTCTGGAACCTGGAAGGTGGTTTATCTCTTAGTTCCATCTAAGTCCTCAAAGTCTCTAGTGTGCTGTTTGGAATCCTTTCCACCCGTTTGTGACTCAGGGCTGAGCCCAGGAATTCATAAACAACTTTATCAGGTCACTTTCCAGAGCTCCTCCTTCTGTAAAATCTCCCTGGTACTTTCCAGTTCCCTGGGTTCTCCTGCTTGGTCAGAAGGCTGAGGCTTTATTTACCTACTCTGACTGCACCCAGGTCTGAGTCCAAATAGCAGGAAGACGGGAGAGAAAAAAAAAATCCACTTGGGTTCACCTTCTCTTCCAGAGACAAGTTCTTTGACTGAAGAGAAAGGTACCTTCCCCCCCTGAGTTTTAGGTGCATGTGGGTCCCACTGCTGTCATTGTCACCAGCAGGAGATCCCTTTCTCACTCTTCTAGTCTGAACTAGATGGTTCCTCTTGGAGCCCTGTCTATCCAAGCCAATGTACACTTCTGGGTTTCAGGCTGCCCTGAGTCCAGGCCAGGGGACGCAGGAGAGGGAACAAAAAGGGCAAACCAACCACCAGTTCAGCTGTCCTCCCAATCTGGCCTTCTTTCCCAAACTACCTGTTACTATTTGCTTATCCTCAAATAGCTGCTCCTTGCTTTCTGTCCAAGTTTTTTAGCTGCATTCAGTGGGAGGGACAAGGTAGATGATGCCTACTTCATTTTACCCCAAACCAGAAACAATGAAGGTATTTCTTTTTTTTTTTTTATAGAACAAAAAGCTATCTCTCTATAATTTCTTCTTGCTGGGTTTTGTTTTACATTCTGGGATTTCATAAAATAGAGCTTTTTTTTTGGTCCCTTTGAAGGTCTCTGTATCTTCAAGTTTCCTGTTCTTAAAGTTAAAATGGAAAGGATAGAGGTTTTATAATTTATGTTGCTTATTTTATGGTACGTTAACTCAAACCACAGGTTAAGTTGGTAGATACACTTGTGAAATATCCAAGTTCAGTTGCTTTTTTTAATCTCCATTTAAAGTTGAAAAGCAGACATTACACAAAGTTTCTTTTCTATCATGAGATATATCAGGATTGGTGGGACTCTTATACCTGGAGATCATCTTAGTCGCTGCCCCCCCCCTTAAAAATGCTTCTTATTTTGGCTTAGAGATGAGCCCCATGATCACCCATTATGGTCTCATTCGTCCTCCACCTAAGTTCTGCGACAGCACTGGTCCCTGGTTCCTGGTCTCCTAGAGAAGAACATAGTTTGCATTCTTTACGGCTTTTGGCAATTCTATATTAACCTAAACTTTTCTGTCCTACTGAAAGCTTCAATGGCTCTGGGCTCCAGGAAGTCCAATTCTTAACCCTGATTTGTTCAACTTGCCTAAAACATATTTACTATCTGATTCTTAAGTTGTTCCAATCGTTACTACAATGTGACACGTTCATCTTGGTCTCTTCTACAGTGTCTATACCTAGTCTCCCGACCTTTTCCTATTGTCTCTTAGGCTCTCATTAAGTGATGCCATTTTCCCGTGAAGTTTCTTTTAAAATCTCTTGTCTTGAGGTATCCGGGTGGCTCAGTCTTAACCAACTGCCTTTGACTTGGGTCATGATCCAAGGGTCCTGGATGGAGCCCCTACATCATTGGGCTCCCTGCTCAGCGGGGAGCAGGCTTCTCCCTCTCCCACTGTCCCCACTCATGCTCTCTCCCTCTCTGAAAAATAAATAAAATCTTAAGAAAAAAAAAAGATAAAATCTCTTGTCTCACCAAGAGCAGTCCGCATTCTGTTCTGAAGTTCTGCACCTTTGGGGGACAGTTCCTGTGGGTTCCTGTTTATTGTCTCCTCCTCTCAGGTCAGTTGCTCACTTTAAATACTAGTACATCTTCTGGCACAAAGAGGACACTCAAAATAAATATTTGTTGAACAAAAATCTACTGTGAGTCCCATGAATGAGCACAGCTTTCCAGTCTAAAGTAGTTCTTCTCATATCACCAAGTCTTCTTGGCTGTCTCATTATTTATGTGGCCAAGAAGATTGATTTAACAAATTATCTACTGAGTAACTACATGTGTAGAATTTTTAAAAAATAAATTCACTGTTGTTTTTGCCCTTAATCAGATATGTAGTCTAATAATTTTTAAGTACACAATTACCTATAAGATAACAGAAACAAGGTTTATGTAAAGAACTACAAAAGTTTAAAAATCCTATTCCTAAATACACTATTAGGATAGACTTTATGGAGAAAATACCTCTTTAAATAAGAATTTTAGGATAGGTTGGAGTTTGATGGCAAGTGACCCTAGGATATGTCTAGTATAATGGCAGTGAGATGAGCAAAAACATGTAGGTGGGAAAGTATAGAACCTATTTAGGAAATGGCCTGATTAAAATACAGAGTAAAATTGAAATTCTGCTGAAAAACCAATGGAATTTAAGAAGAAAAAAATTTATAGAGAAGGTCTTGAATGGTAGGTAGGATTTGGCTTTTAAACAGTAATGTAACAGTGGGCTACAGAGCAGAAAAATAACATGAACAATTTTAATATATAATAAATCACAATATGGAGAGATTTCATATTTGGGCAATTCAGAGATATTATGTGAGGACCTACAATATAACAGATACTGTGCTGTATGCATTAAGTGGACATTAGTTGTTTTTTTTTGTCTGCCAAAAAGAGCTTAATCCAGATACAAATAATTTGAGCGGATGAGACATATGACAGTGTTACAAATTTGTATGGAATACATAATAGGTTGAAACATAAGATCCTCTAAAACATTCTAGACCATTCTATTGTGAACAAAGTAGCAAAATTCACTTTTGATGCCAGTGAACTTTTATATCATCCAAGAGATATACAATGATTTTTCAATCCCAACAAAACGCTAGAACAAATTTAAGACATATTTACCAAATAAATTTGGAGCTATTGTCAAATATATAATAGAAAAATTGAGTTTGCTGTCATGCCTCTAAAAACACAGTATACAATACTCTTCAGAAAATTGCTGACGATATAAATAAGGATATAGTTTCTAGAATGCAAGCCAAAGACATACTTTAGAAAATATCTACTTTTAAATTCACTTTTCCAAGTTATAATTTGGCATAATATTTTATGTAAATTAATATTTTAAGCAATATAATGCAGGCACCAAAATTCATTGTACATAATGCCCTTGGAAGCAATGAAAAAGACCAATAAATTGTTTCAAAAAAAAAAAAGTAACCACAATATATATTGATTCCAAGTAAATTTTTCAGAATCTCTGAACATGATGGCAACTTCTCCTACCCAGAAAATTAAAGGGAAAAAAAAAACAAAACCAAAAGCCAGGAGCAACATGCATTTCAACTATGAATTGTGAATCTTACAATCAGCTCATCAATTTCAAAGCAATTTATTGTTTTTCTCTATTAAAAACAACAATATTACCTTTCAAAGAAAGGTTTATACTCCTAAGAGAATTTTGTGGTCTTTTCTGTATCTGACTGGACATGTGTAATTTAAAGAATTATGAAGAAAGTGAGCTACTGTAGTCATATGTCAAACTTTACCTTGAAATTGAATGAGCGCAATAAGGAATGTGTCATTAATATGAACTCAGTGTATCGCAGAATTGAAAATCTTAAATAGTTTTCTAAGCTCTAGTATGAGATTCCTGTTTTAATAGTGCAATATATTTACAGTAATAATTTACTAGGCACATTTTCAAATACTATCTAGGTCTCAGGATTTTTTAACTCCCGTTTTTAAACTTGCCAATATCAGTTCTAGTGGAGAACATAGCTTCCAAAATACAATATTTATTAAAAACTTAAGGTCTACAATGGCATAAGAAAGATGACTGTCAAACCTAGTGATGGCTTCTATAAACCAGAGATACTAGAACTGGTAAGCGTTGAAATACTCAGAAAAAGTTTGTTTCCATGGAAGCAAGAGGTATAAATATTTTGTAAGAAATTACTAAGACAAATTCCATATGATTTCACTTATATGTAGAATCTAAAAAACAAGACAAAGGAACAAACAAACAACAACAAAAGAGAAAGAGACTCATAAATACAGAGAATAAACTGGTGGTGGCCAGAGGAGAGTGGAAGTAGGGGGATGAACGAAACAGGTCAAGGGGACTAAGAGGTACATACTTCCAGTTATAAAATAAATAAGTCACAGGGATAAAAAGTACAACATAGGAAACACAGTCAATAATATTGCAATAACTTTGTATGGTGACAGGTGGTGACTACACTTTTCGTGATGAACATTTTGTAAGATATACAACTATTGAATCCTGTTGTACACCTGAAACTAATATATGTCAACTGCACTTCAATTAAAAACAAAAATTAAAGAAAAAATAAAAAATTATTATATCCAGTACGATTTATTGTAGTTAAAAATTCAATTTTTCTATTATTTAAGTTCAGTAATTTGATCTGTATACTTTATACACGTTGTGTCCTAATTGTGAATGAAAAACAAATAATGCGCTGAGCTTAACATTTTAACTTGAAAAAGAAGCACTTTCTTCTACCTAAAAGCAGCTTTATAAGCCAAGTGACCATGAAAATGATCCTCTTCTAAAGGTTAAATGATCAAGAGAAATATAGACTCAAAAAGACAAAGGGTGGAAAGAGAAAAGGTTACTAGAAAGTTTTAATTAAATTAAACCAAAAAGCTTAATTAACAACAAGTAGTAACAATTACTACAGCCACAATAATACAGACTAAAGCCAGCTTACTATAATAAACGAAAAAGGACTTTAGGTTATGAAATCTGAATTTCAGCCCTGGCTCGAATACTATCCATTACGTAGCCTGGATGAGCTTCTATCGACCAATCTGTAAAATGGGAATGATCATTTCGACCTAACGAGATAGTGTGAGAATAAAAGAGCAATGCAAAAGCACTTAGGAAACATTACATATTATAATATGTGCACATTTTACACATATTTTACATTATTTTTAAATTAATATGTTTCTAAATCCATAAAAATTTGTTCATCTCTTTTTCTCCAACACTCCTCTCCCTTTTTTTTTATTTGAACTCAGGTTAGTTAATCTATAGTGTATTATTAGTTTCAGGAGTACACCCTTCTTTAATAAAGAACATTTCTAAGTCTCTTAAAAATAAGATATTCCCCTATGGTGGTAGTGATACCAAACCAATTTCTGAGAGAAGAAATAATAATGATTCAAGAAGCTTAAAGACATAACTTAAAGATATGTCTACACAACTTCGGAATATATGAACAGCAATGAAATATGCTGTTAATCCAAAATTTTGCCTTCATCCTACAAAATATCAAGGGGCTTGCTTCAAGATAATCAAGTGTTCCAGAGATAAAAAGTGCAGCAAAGGGAATATAGTCAATAATACCATAATAATGTTGCATGGCGACAAATGGTGGCTACACTTAGGGCAGTGAGCACTGAGTATGTATAGAATGTCGAATCGATATGTCGTACACGGGAAACTAATATCCCATTGTTAATTATGCTTCAATACAAAATAATAATAATCAGATGTCTGATTCAATTTCTCAGCCCTTTACTAGGTGATTAGGTATATTCTTTATTATCTTTTTTTTTTTATGAAAATGACACCAGTGATCTTATTCCAGAAGAAAGACTATTCTGATGGTTGTTTTTTGGCTTAATGACACTATCATGGAAAATAACACCCCAGAACTATTTTTAAAACCATTGAGAAAGGAGATGACTTGATCAAGGCAAATGACCAATGAAATATAAGTCAATTCTTTAAAAGCTACTAAACAATGGATGATAAAGGTTGTTTGTTTTCCTTGCTTTGAATTTCTAAGGGCTATAAATCACTGTTGGAGATGAAACTTGACTGGTGGATTGTGAAACTCTCCTAAGACACCAGGCTCCAAGGGATAAATGCCTCACTTGAACCAAGACACAGCAAGATGCAAGATTGCTGAAGAGACACTGTGCTTGACAGAAATCACTGAAGGTGAGTGTGGCTTCTGGGAAGGAGGAGCCATGACAAGGTCTGTGCCACGACGCGGCACTTGTGTGTGGACAGGGATCTGGGGACACCCAGGGGAGGTTGGTCCCAAAGGTCCCTGCAGAAGTTGTAAAGGCTTGAGGATTGAGGGAAATCTTTAGAAATAACACTTGGATTTGAAGATAGTAACTCCTTCCAGAGGAAGGTAAGTTCTCAGCCAATTCCAGCATCTCTCCCAGCTGCTTTGTAGGGCATCAGACTCCTCACCTATGTGCTTAAGAGCCAACTCTGAAGATTATAGCAAAGGAGATATACCACCAGAATTCTTGATAATAAGAGGATTCTAATTATCCTTTAGAATAATAAATATTCTGTCTCTGTCTTTGGCCTTTGTAACATCTGTAAAAGTGTGGAAGACTGGCTGCACCGGGAAAATTTTGATCGATGTTTTGACTTTCTTTCCAGGTAATCAGTGACTTACAGACCTGGCATTTATCATGGGTTCTTGTTCTCATGATTTAGTCCAAGCAAAGGCAGACGAAGGGGATCAAAACAGTTTTATTGTGCATTGAACAATTTCCAGTTTGGGTTCAGAGCAGAAAGACATCTGACAACTCAAAAGAAACAGACCTGAGAAACTATGCATCCAGTCACAAGAATGGCAATGACCATTTCATGAGTAAATAGGCTAATGCCTTAACATCCCATTATTTAACACAAATCTGTGTGGTCCTAAGGAATCAGGAAGAAATTCTTTTGGCTCCAGCTCCAAGATTCATAATATTCTGGATAACTTCCCTACTATTTTTCATCTCTTATGAGGATTGCAATAAGACCCTACATTGAACTACTCCTTACAAGAACATTAAACTATCCAGACAATGCTATATGTTCTCCCTTTCCCTCGTATAGACAAGCAAGAAATCATTCATTCATGCATGCATTCAGTCTTATATTGCCTCCTGTATTCTGGTACAATGATAGGTGCTGGGTGTACAACGGTATGCATGAGATATGAGGGCCATGAGCCCCTCCTTCCTGGAGAATGCGAAGTAAGACAAAATATAACGTAAATAGCCTAAGTCATCAATTATAGTTATTAAAATTCAGAAAGGTCAAGATTTACACTGGAAAATTCGGACGGAATTGGAAATACCTTTATAGTCACCGGATTCCCTCATGGGACTTGATTGTCCTGGTTCAGAATGGAGTAATAACAATGCCGCATCAACATGCTTATACTTTGTCCTGTGGAGGTAAATCAGATGCAGGAAGACATGTAATTGTACATAGAGAACTAAAAACAGGAAAACATGATCACCAAAGATTTTGTATAGTATTTTATCAGAGTAAGAACATGGTGTCTATGGCAAGACTCACACAGGCCATTAGTACAGCCTTTCAAAAATCAATTTCGGCAGTGGCTAGCCTGGAATGACAATACCACCAGACACTGTACAAATCACTTTATAGTCATTCTCTCATTTAATCTTTACAACAACTTTATGGGATAGATGTTGATACTATTTGCATTTTGAAGATGAAGAAAGTGAAGTGCACAGAAAGAAACTTTTCAAGGTCACACAGGTGGTAAATAGCAGAGACAGATGATGGTCCCAAGGGCTTCTCAACTCCGGTACTTCAAATTCTTAACTCTGCTAGGCTTTACTGCCAATTCTGCAGACCAATCAGTATGATGTGTTTTTAGGAACCAGAGATTGATGCTTTGGGTGCCTGTAAGCACAGCTTTAATTCTGAGATAATATAACCTCCTTAGAGGCTAAGCCAAGTTTCATCAAGTTTTTATTTGAATTAGTATTTTTAGAGTAGCCCCAACCATATAAACCTTGTAGATTCATGGAATTAGCTAGAAGTTCTGAACAGAATTCTCTTTTATCTTTTCCTCTAGCATCGCTAAGGTCATTCTCCTATATATGTAAGAGCCTTACCCCGAGAAAAGCCATTTGCTGGTTTGTTCTGAGCTCACTGGGATTGTCAGTGACAAGATCACAGCTGGTTCACGGTCCTGCAACAAGAATCAAGGTAAGATTTATGTAATCATTGATAAGTACAAGGAGATCTAAATGCTAGCCTCTCTTCCACGTCTAAATCACTGAAGGATAATGGGTCAGTTAATTACCCTCTCTGTACCTCAGCCTCAAGATGGAGGTCTTAATAGCTACCTTCCTATCTGCTGAACATTTTAAGGCAATTAAATGAGATAGTGAAACATAAATACATTTAAAAAGCATAGAGTGGTCTATAACAAATTGTCCCTAAGTTGCTATAAGACATCTAGTTGTTCCTCAAGGTTTCTATGAGATTATGTCACTTTTTCCTCCCATATGCACAGTGCTCGGAAACATTCCCCCTTGCAGGGTGCCTGGGTGGCTCAGTCGGTTAAGAGTCAATTCTTGATCTCAGCTCAGGTCTTGATCTCAGGGTTGTGAGTTCAACCCCTGTGTTAGGCTCCATGCTGGGCATAGAGGCTACTTAAAAAAAATTTTTTTAAATAAAATAAAACAATAAAATGTTTCCCCTTTCCAGGGCCTGAAAGAGAAGTTGAGTTGATTCTGGCAAATCAGATCAGGTAAGGTGCTACTGACAGATAAAATGACAGATAAAATAACTGACCGTCTTCATTTACACTCCCACCCCCCATGCATCTTAGCTCACATGTTCTTTTTAGCTGGATAAATTTTTCATTTTACCAGGAAAAAAAATTTTTATGAATGAGAGTCTTTACAAGACCCTTCAACTCCTATCCCTTTGGTAAATGTCTAGCCTTCCTTCCTGGTAGGATGAGCCCAACCCAGACCCAAGCAGTAATGAACAAAAACCATGGGAGTTTGGATGACCTCCTATGGGATGACTATTGGGTAGAGGGTGTGTTTATGGGTGTGACAGTAACTACAAAACGACTGAAACAAGGCCCTGGCTGTCTTAAATGCTCTGGTCTCCTTTTGAAAGTCTATTCTAGCCCAATCTACTCCCAATGGTCTAGAGAAAAATCTACATTTGGTGCTTGGTCCCTTTCAGTGGTGAGGCGCAGAGCAGGGCAATGCCCAGACCAGAAATGCACATCAGTCTAATCTTCAAACAGAGATTCAGGGAAATGGAGAGAGAGGATTATTTCCCTCATACAGGAAAACAGTCTGAGATTTGAGCACTAAATTATTTGAAGTCAAACTCATAAGTACTAATAAGATTATGGGCAAATTTTCAGTGACAATGTTTTCTAAACACAAAGGAACTAAGCTGTACCCAGCTTGTAAGAGGAATGTTTTCCTTCATTGAATCCTTAAGTCACACTTTACAAGACTATGTGCTCTGCCTAAATGCAAATCTACCCAGGCTGTGAAAAACTTATTCATTTATTTATTTATTCAACAAACATTTACTGGTCACCATACTAGGCAGTAGAGGGGGAGGATTCAGTTCTTATCCTGCAAAAGATCATATATTTATGATAAATAAGACATACATAAAACAAATTATCGCAAAAAAATGGAATAAAAGGAAAAAACTGTCTGTTTTAGAAAGGTGTACGAGATATCATACTTGATACTTTCTCCACCATATGCAAGAATGTGGGCATTGTCCAATTGTCATGGGGGAAGAATTTTTATAAACTTCCCAAAGCTAGATGTCTATATTGATGCTGTTTCTAAAACTACTGTACTTCTCTTGACTCTTCGTTAAAAACACAAAGAAAGTTTGGGAAAGGTTTGGGGTGCCTACAATTAAGGGCCAATATACTAGAAGGCTCAGAGTTTTTTCTGCAATCACAAACCAGTAATGGAGCCATCATGCTCAATGCTGCTGCATTGGCCCAAGCTGACCTCTTTTCCTGTCTAGGAAGATAACCCTTCAAAGAACAATGGAGCATCCTTTATATGGGATAATATGATCGTAACGTATATTATAGGACTTGCACTCAAGATCATATTGATAGCCAGTCTATTATTGCTAGGCAATGTGTATTTTTAGAGGTTCAGGGGTTATTAGTTCAACTGGTTGTTGAAAAACAAAAGTGAAGTCAAAGTCCTGAGCTCAATTGCCACATGGGGCAAATCAACTTGGCTCTTACTCAAAGTGACAGGCTTTATAGTTAACCTGAGCCAACTCTCTTAAAAATGTGAGCTGGCAAACACAAGCAAGAACAGAGAGTGATCTGCCCGGTATAAACTCATCTTCAAGATTATTAAAGCTATGGGTGCTAACACAGTATCATCACCTTCATCCCAAAGCTCAAAGCACTTTTTTTCCTAACATAATTTTTCTTTTGTCCTAGAAAACTTGATGTGCCACTTTTATGGGGGATGAAAACCAAACCGTAGACATCCAGTTCCACTTTCACCCATTTTCACCCATTCTGGAGATACAAATACTTATTTTTGCGGCTTTCCTGCTAATGTATATTGGCAGTCTTATTGGGAATGCCACAATCTTCCTCACTGACTGGGCAGAGCGATCACTCCACACTCCCATGTATTTCTTTCTGGCCAATCTGGCAGTCCTGGAGATCTTTTACTCTTCCACTGTTGCCCCTCTTGCTTTGGTCAACCTCCTGACCATGGGGAGAATACCCATCTCTTTCACAGGCTGTGGCACACAGATGTTCTTCTTTGTCTTTCTGGGCAGTGCTGACTGTATCCTCTTGGGGATCATGGCTTATGATCGGTTTGTAGCTATTCGGGATCCCCTGCGTTACACCCTGTGTGCCCAGCTGTGTGCCCAGCTGGCTATGGGAGCCCTGGTCCTTGGTTTCATTCTAGCCTTACAACTAACAGCTCTGATTTTCCACCTGCCATTTTGTGGCCACAACAGAATTACTCACTTCTACTGTGATGTGCTCCCCATCCTGCGGTTGGCCTGTGGAGATACTCGAATGCAAGAAGCCATGATCTTCACTGTCAGTGTCATCATCCTTACCATTCCCTTTTCCCTGATCTCCATCTCATACATCTTCATCGTGGCCGCCATTTTGAAGATCCGCTCTGCAGAGGGGCGGCACAAGGCCTTCTCCACCTGCTCTTCTCATCTAACCGTGGTTCTCCTCCAGTATGGCTGCTGCAGCCTTATCTATTTACGCCCCAGCTCTAGCTACGACCCAGAAATGGGTCGTGTGGTGTCTGTTGTTTACACTTTTGTCACCCCTGTCTTAAACCCCTTGATTTACAGTATGAGGAACAAGAAGCTGAAAGATACACTAAAGAAGGTCATGAAAAGACATTTGCTGCACTAGGAAATGTGGGAGTTTCTGGACTCATGTAAACGGCACAAAATAATTCTTTGGAAAATGATAAACTCGGGGGAATTGATTCATTACTTCTTCAGGCCCCAGTTTCTATTTCTAGCTCCCAACTATAGGGCAAGCTCCTGAAAGTTAGATATTAACATTTAAAATAAGAGAGAGTAAATTCTTGATGGGCAGGTATTTTGTTTGTTTTGTTCACTGATAAATCCCCAACGCCTAAAACAGCTAAAGCAGATAATCAATACCTGTTTACTGAATTGATGAATTCCTTCAAGTGACATCAAAGGACATTCTTATTTATTTGTTATCTCCCCACAAGGCTATATACTGAGATTTGCTGTTAACATTCCACAAATACTCATAGAATAACTACAAGAGGTTCCTTCTAAGAGCACTAATAATTCTTCAAGTTTCCACTCATAAAGCCTTATTTTTCTCCTTTCTATTGACTGAGTCTTGGGAAATGTTTATTCTCAGACCCATTACTGTTGAAAGTTATAAAAAATTATATCTGGAATGTAATAAATATCTGGAATGTATTGTTATTTTGAAAGTGTAATTGGCGATGCTTCAAAATTATAAACAATATCTTCACCCCATTCAGAATGGGAAGTTTCAAGAAGGGTCCAGGTTATTTGGCAGAACTGGTATGAGAACTTCTTTTTTCTGCTCTTGCCAATCTGTCTTGTTATGGTTCTACTTTTAAAATAACATTTTTGGGGGCACCTGGGTGGCTCGGTTGGTTAAGCAACTGCCTTTGGCTCAGATCGTGATCCCGGAGTTGTAGGAACGAGTCCTACGTTGGGATCCCTGCTCAGCGAAGAGTCTGCTTCTCCCTCTGACCCTCCCCTCTCTCGTGCTCTCTCTCTCTCTCTCTCAAATAAATAAAATCTTTAAAATAAAATTAAAATAACATTTTCCCATTTTTAAATATAATACACATTGATTTTAGAAAAATTGGGAAACATAAAAGTAGACAGAAAAAAGTTAAAAATCATTTCTAACCCCACCAATTAAAATAAACCTTAGACAATATTTGCATATTATATTTTGAGCTTTGGTACCCTGCTGCATTCTCTAACTTGTAATATAAATATCTACCTTGCTGAGTAGCCTCCTAAAACAATGGTTGTCAAAACATTTCCATTTATCCTTATTGGCATTTAAATGGCTACCAATCTTTCACTATTACAAGTATCACTGTGATAAACATCTTTAAATACGATTCACTGTGTGTTAACTCTAATTACTTCCCAAGGGTTAAAATATTTTAAACCCCTATTTACACATACATTGCCAAATTGCATTCCTGGAGACTACAAATTTACACTCTCACAACTATTTACAAAAGTATTTGCCTTATAATTTCTTTTTTTTTTTAAAGATTTTATTTATTTATTTGACAGAGATAGAGACAGCCAGCGAGNCACTCTCACAACTATTTACAAAAGTATTTGCCTTATAATTTCTTTTTTTTTTTAAAGATTTTATTTATTTATTTGACAGAGATAGAGACAGCCAGCGAGAGAGGGAACACAAGCAGGGGGAGTGGGAGAGGAAGAAGCAGGCTCATAGCAGAGGAGCCTGATGTGGGGGCTCGATCCCATAATGCTGGGATCACGCCCTGAGCCGAAGGCAGACGCTTAACCGCTGTGCCACCCAGGCGCCCCTGCCTTATAATTTCATGGTCAACACTGGGCTGGCTTCCTTCCTTTCCTCCTTCCTTCCATTCTTCCCTCCTTCACTCTCTCCCTTCTTCCTTCTCTTTCTTCCTTTTTTTCCTTTCTTTAGTTCTTCCTTTTTTATTTGTCAATTTGATGGTTTTACAATGGCAACTATTAATCTTGTTTACATTTATTACTTAATTTGACCTTTTTATATATTTTATAGCTATTTAAAAATCTTTGTGGGTTTTTCTAAGATGCTTAAAGAATTTTAAGATCTATTTTTAAGTCTTTGTACTTTGTCAATACTTTCCCTATGTGTGGAAAATATTTTGAAAGCTTATTTTATGCATATATTACATTATATACACTATTCGTATATATACGTGTGTATGTTATAGAATTCAGTATTCAAATTTTTGCTTTGTGATTTTTCCATCTTTATAGTAAATAAATTCTGAAACATTTATCATGAAATCATACAAATATTCATCCATATTTTGTTCTTGTTGCTTTATGTTTAAAATTTCACATGGAACTTATTTATCATTCTGGAATTTATTGTGTTGTATGCTGTGCTATAAGGCTTTATTTTTTACCTCAAAATAACCAATTGCTTCAGTATAATTTCCAAATCATGTTTCCTTTATCCATTGAATTATCATCTTTATCACATAGTAAATACACATTTCTGTCAAGTTCTATTTCTTGGGCACTTACTCTGTTCCATAAATCAGTCCATATATTCCTGCACCAACATCACCTTATTTGTACCACTGGTGTTTTATGATCATCATAATATTACAATCTCTTTCTCTTTCCAGAAATTGTCCAGTTAAAAGGTTTAGAGTTTGCCTTCAAACAGGTTGTGGTGGTTTCGAAAAATCCTTTGCTATTCCTCCCTTTACAAGATCGAGCCTAATTCCCCTCCCTTTGAGCATGGGCTATACTTGGTTAACTTATTTCTAGCAAATGGAATGTGGCAGAAGTGACACCTATGACTTCCCAGACTGGGTCACAGAAGGTACTGTGGCCACAGCCTCTCCCTGATTACTCTGGAAGAAGTTGCCATGTTCTTGAGCCAAAAAGCTCCATGGAAAGGTCCATGTGGAGAGAAACTGAGGCCTCTTGCCAACAGCCATGTGAGTGAACCAACTTAGGCACAGACCCGCCTTCAGATGACTGGACCCCTGGCTGACGTTTTGACTGCACTTCCTGAAACACTATGAGCCAGAACCACCCTGCTAAGCTGCTCCTCCTAGAACCCTGACCCTCCAAAGGTTTGTAAGATAAAATGTGATTTTAGTTTTCAGCTGCTGTGTTTTGGAGTAATTTTTTGTGCAGCAATAGATATGGAATGAACACAGCAATGGCTGACAAGCTGCATTTTAGGGGGATTTTGCATGCATGTGCCCTACATTCCACCATGGAAATCAGGGTATGTTCTTACCAAAGACTGCATAAGCTCCAAAACTGCAAAAATTCCCCAGGTGTCCTTTAATTCTGTCTCATCCTCACACACCATCATATAAACCCAGGTAGTGGTGGTGGTGATGGTGACTTTTTAAGGACAAAAGAATACTTCTCTTGATTTGACTTTTGTTTGAAGAGATTTCTTGGCCTCTTTTATCCAAAAAGCCTTGTCTCCCAGTCCTTAGCCCCAATTTCCCAAAATGACCACAATGACATATCCCTTCCTACATGCTGTCCCTTCCATTGTGACACAGACACTCTTTCCATTCAGAGGTGGGGTCCACCTTTCTTGCCCTTGAATCTAGGTGACATAGCGGAAGTGATGCTATGTCACTTTCAAGACTAGGTCATGACAGGGGATATGCTTCCAACTGGCCCTTATGGAGGGACACTTATTCTTGGAACCCAGCCACCATGCTGTGAAAAAAGTAAGAAACTACATAGAAAGTCCACATGTAAGTGCTGAAAACCCCACTGAGGTCTCAGCTGACAGACCAACTACCAGGTAGTGAGTGAATTTTCAGATGGTTCCAGCAACCAACCACTGAGTCATTCCCAGCTTCAAGCAGTACCACGTGATGCCACCTGGAGCAGAGATGAGCTGTTCCCATTGTGTCCTGGCCAAACTGCAGATTCATTAGCAAAATACATCATTATTGTTTTAACCACTAAATTCGGATGGTCTGTATCGAATAACTACAACATCCCAAGTTAACCATCTAGTCCAAAATGTCAGGTGTTTAACGTTATAAGTATCCTATCTCACTAATAGGAAAAAAAAAAAAAAAAGAATACCAGAATGCAAGCATCTCTTCAATCATAATTGTCCTGACTTAAGTGTTAGCTAATAGGTGAGGGAAGCAAGCGTGCCTGAATTCTTAAAGATCATTGTATTTTACATCAGGCTTCTGTGTAATTAATAGAATGCCTCAAGACTGGTTAATGGTGTTCATGGAATTTTGACTAATTTTCATACTTTGTTGAACAAGCCTCTTTCTTTTGCAAGGTTTGCCCAAAGGAGGAGATACAGCCAAGGTCCCTCAGGTGTAGCAGCCTCAGCGAACAGCCTGAATCACTCTCTTTCCCCAACTGTCTCAGGAAAAGGCCAGAAACTAGAAGCTTACCTACCTTTGTCTCACTTAGACATGGGGAAATACTGAAGTCCAGCTAATGCCAGAAACAGATTACCAGTGAGCCCAAGGCACAGGGAATGCCAAGGTGCTGGATGGGGAGTTAGGCTGTTTAAGCTTTCATAGGCTTTCCTCCCTTACTCCCTACCCTTCTTCTTAGCCCTCTTCTACCCTGCCATTTCCTTAGCACCAGCTGTAGCCAGTAAAATGGGCAAGGAAATGGTCTGAAAGGGATGCTGCCACCTGACCCTATTCTGGTGATTCTACAGGAACTGTAAGAAACCAAGGCAAAGAGATACTTAAAGGTACTTGAAGACCTGGGCCTTCAAGGTATAGCATGTGAAGACCTCTCCTATGAACCAGGAAGTAGAATCCATTTTTTTACTTTGCCAATTCTTCTCTACATATTGGTTTATGACTGAAAGAACTCAGAAACGTTCAAACAATTTCTACTAAGTGCTGAAGTAAATGATGTGATAAAAATAAAATGCTGAATGCGAAATACAGGGTTTCTGCCTTCCGTCACTTAATCTAAGAAGGGCCCAGAAGGGCCCAGAATCATCATCCTTTCCTGGGCTGTGTAGATAGACGACAAGGGGAAGAGTTCCCTGTGCCCCCATCCTGGCCCTTCAAGGCTCAAAGAATCCAAAGGAAATAATGGAAGCAACTGCACCACAGTTCAGTACCAGAAAAATGTGTGAGGAAGCTGGCTTGCTGCTTTATCTTCCAATGCCACGACCTACCCTGGAACACTACCATAGCTTCCCACCTCTCCGTGGCAGTCAATCAACACTACTACTAATACAAGACGGATGTTCCCCCAGTGCATTAGTGTCAAGGCCTGGTCAGCACTAAGCTGCGCCCCTGAGAGCCAGGGCAGGAGGGTGGGTCAGCATGTTCTCACTCACTCTCGATTCTCCTTTTAATGATCCTTCACGATTTCACCTAGTGAAACCTTCTATTTTTCACCTTTAAGCAGTGTAATGAGAAAACGTTTTATACTACCAAAAAATCATTTTATGTTTATAAAGATTTTTTTATTTGAGCCAGCGCAGGAGCGTGCGGGGGGGGGGGGGGGTGGCAGGAGAAGCAAAGGGAGGAGAGAGAGAATCTTAAGCAGACTCCCCGCTGAGCACAGAGCCCAAAGCAGAGCTTGATCTCAAGACCCTGAGATGATGACTGAGCTGAAATCAAGAGTTAGCCACTAAACCAACTGTGTGACCCAGGTGCCCCACCAAAAATCATTTTAAATACTCCCAATGGTTCACACACACCACAGGTGGTAAACTGTAAAGGGATTTTGCCCATGTGATTAAGGATCTTGAGATGGGGAGATTATCCTGGATTATCCAGATGCCCCCACTGTTACCACGATCTTTGTAAGAGGGAAGCAGGAGGGTGGGAGAGAAAAATGTGACAACAGAAGGAGAGGATGAGAGGAAGAGTTTGAAAGATTCTTGGCTGCTGGCTTTGAAAATGGGAGGATGGGGCTACAAGCCAAGGAATGCATGCAACCTCTAGAAGCTAAGAAGGAAACAGATTGTCTGCTAGGACCTCCAGGAGGAACACAGTACTGCAACTTTGCTGACAACATGAAAAATGACCCTCTGGGCAGCCCATCACTCTTTCTCCTTCTCTGTAACACTCTGCATTCACGTTTAATGTCTTAAAGCAATGGTTCTCAAAGTAGAACCAGCGGCATTGGCATCACCTGGAATTTGTTATAAATGCAATTAATTCTCAGGCCCTACTTCAGACCTACTGAATCAGAAACTCTGGGGAGGAGGCCCAGCAGTGTTTTAACAAGCTCTCCCGATGAGGCAGAGAACCACTGATTTAGAGTTGCACGTTACTTAATGAAAATAAAGCCATCTAAAATAGTCTCACAAGAAAATGGATTGTTTTACCTCAATTTTTTTAAAAGAACGTATAGAGCCTATAAATACCATGAGGGATTATTTGCAGCTTTTGGAGAAAGGACAGACAGTGCTAAAGAAAATTCAGTGGCTTTGTCTAACTGATGTCCTCTCTCATCTGTCAAAGTCTCTTCTACCTACCTGGCATGCAAGAGAGATTTTTCTTTCACCCATTCAAGGGACACTCTCCAGAGGCATCATACCTTATTTCTAAAGAATCCCTTAGGAAAAGAACTTGGTCCCTCCCCATCTTAATAAAGGATCTATTACCCAACTAAAAAAAAAAAAAAAAAAAAAAAAAAAAAAATTTTTTTTCTCTTAAAGGAACTCTCATTAATCTCCCCCACAAACAGGTGTTACATGAGAAAAAAGGATAATCTTGTTAACCCCCTCTATGACACTTTGACTTGTTTCTTTAATTACTGTTTATTATTTCTTTCTTTCCCAAGTTTACCCACTTCATTTATATTCAGACTTCCCTACTTTCCTTTATAAACTGCTTTAGCTATAGCCTGAAAGTCTTGATATGTTTTATCATTCAGTTCTAAATATTTTCTACTTGCTCTTGTATTTCCTTAAGTAGTCCATGAATTAGAGATGTAGGTTTCTTTTTAACACCTGATTTCTAACATAGTGATGAGAAAACATGATTTGTATCAAGGATCAGCAAACATTTTCTACAAAGAGCCAGTTAGTAAATATTTTAGGTGTTGCTAGCCAAATGGTCGGCACTCTAAGTACTCATCTCGGCCTTCGCTGCCCTAAAGCAACCAAGGACAATATATAAATAAATGAGTGACTGTATGCCAACAAAACTTTACTTAAAAAGGCAGGCAACTGGCCTGATTCAGCCAAGAGTCATAGTTTCCAACCCCTGGTCTATATAGTACCAATTCCTTGGTCATTGTTAAGACGTGCTGTTACCTAATACTGTTTTGTAATGTTCAGTGCATGCCTGAAGCACAACTATCATCTTATCCTCCGCCTGCTACTCTTCTTTAAGGTTCAGGCCTGGCCCACATAAGCACTTGGTTCTGTTAAATTGTCACAGTGCTTCAGATATTAGGTTTTTGGAATCAGAGAGGCCCAGTTGCCAGCTTTGCCACTTGGGTGGTTCGGGGCAAATTACTTAACATCTCTAATCCTCTGGTTCCTCACTTACAGAATAGAGAAAATAATAGTACCTACCTCGTGGGGTTGGCATAAGGAAGGATTTAATGAGATAATCCATATACAGCACCTACCAGAGTGCCAGGCAGACTTCAATCTATATTAGTAACATTAACATCATCATGCCATTGAACAACTACTCTGTGAGGCAAGTATCATCAAACCCATTTTACGAAGAAATTAAGGCTCAGAGATGTTTAGGTAACTTGCCCAAAATCTGATGGCCAGTGACAAAGCACGCATTCCCACCCATTACTTCTATTTTCAAATATCCAAAGTGTCCAGACTCAGGCTCTGATTAGCATGTGAGGAATTTACTGTATGCCATTCCTAGGCCAGGTTGCATTTTCAGACACGCGGAGAAAGTTGCGAAATGCACAGGAATTAATTCTTCGCGGTTGAAGTTTAGTCCTTACGGGGAAAAGAGAAAGCTCCATGAGCTCAACGGGCCGAAAGGGCCTGGGCCGGTGCCAGCACAGGTGGAGAACCACCAGACTCCTGGAACCAGGGTTCGGAAGCTTACAACTCGGACAAACTCTTTCCTGGGCTCGTCCGCTCGGGAGATGGTGTCCCCCAGCGGCGTAGCCGGGGTGGCGCTCCGCGGCCTCGATGACCTTGCTGCCTGCCCACGGCCGCGCTGCCCTTTCTGGCTCCCCCGCGCCACGTGCCCGGAGCGCCTGGCGCCTAAAAATATCACCCTGGTTGAACCTCCCGGAACATGCCTCCGCTTTTTAAAAACCGGGCGCCGTCATCACCTCGAGACATAAATCACAGCCCAGACCTGCTGTGGATTCAGCGCCTGAAGTGCCGCTCAAAGTGGCGACGAATTCAGCCCCTTTCGATGACCTGGGCCTGTCGGGTTTTTCCCCCTCCACTCCGCGCACAGGGTGGATCGCGAGGACCGCCGAGGCCCCGAAGACCGTGCTGGTCATTGGAAAAACAGCCCAAGAACCTCCATTCCTCCCAGCCCGAGCTCAGCCAAGGACTCTCCAAAGCCATATCCTGTGACAATCACAGGGGCTTTCTCCGCCCCGTCGGTGACGGAAAACTCGTGACTCGGACCTGAGCGCGGGGCGGGCACAGAGAAGCCGGGGGCGGAGCTGCGAGTCTGGCTCGCGAGGAAGCCCCCGACGGGCGGCGCGTGCGCAGTCTCTCTCCACGGGACCTCCTTCCCGCCGCTGAGACTAGGAAGCGGGACGCCAAATCTGTCCCCGCGCAGCCGCCGCGCCGGGCGCCGAGCGGGGCGGCCGCCCTCCCCGAGGCGCGCCTGTGCACGTTCCCACGCACGCTCCGGCGTACGGCGGCGGCCAGGGGTCGCGAGCTGGTAGAGGACCCGCGCGCGGAGGAGCCGGGGAGTCAGCGCTTCTTCCCTCCCTCCCCCCACTCCCCTCCCCGCTCCCTCCCCCCTCCCCAGAATGTTCCGCTACGAGGTGAGCTCTTGCGACCGGAAGTGACCCCTCCCTCCCTCCCGCGCCCCCTTTCCTCTCTCACCCCCAGCGCGTCCGTCCCGCGCCCCTGGGGGTGGAGGGGGCTGGCGGCGGGACCCGCGGGACCGAGTGGAACGCGTGGGGCCTGGGGTCGCGGGTTTAATCCGAGGGCGGTGAGCCGGCTCCAGGGGGCGGGACTGTCCTATCAGTGGCCGCCGGTGAGAGTTGGCCTCTGTTTTGGGGTGGGGAGGGCCCGTTAAGTGCTGTAAGCAGACCATCCCCCACCCCCGCCCCGGGAGGAGCCGCGGAAGGGAGAGTGTTGCACCCACCCGCTGGCTCTTCTTGAGGGAGAGTCTCCCGGGAAAGCCTAGAGACCTGTTTCCCGCCCTGGACCCGGAACCACCTCCCCTCCAATTACACACACACACACACACACCCACACCCCCACACACCCACCCACACCCCTACTCCCGGGCACCCAGCGGGTCAGGGGGCCTGGACTTGCCCTTTACTGCGGCCGGAGACTGTTTACCATAGAGGAGGCTCCGACTTGGGAGGGGGCGTGTCCCGCAGAAGTTCTGGGCGAGTGGAGGGAGACGTGGGTTTGGTGACCATCCCGGGAGTGTAGCAATAGTCGAGAGTCCTGACCCTGCCACTAACTTGCTGTATGACCTTGAGCTATTCCTAGTCTCTGGACATCAAGCTTCTAGGTTTGTAGACTCAAAGGGCTGCTCTGGGCGATCTCTAAGAGTCTTTACAATTTAAAAAAGCAGTGATTTGGTGAAGTAGATCTTTGTGATTTGGAAGGGCGTGCAGCTGGAAGTTGCTTCTGCTCTGGAGGCAGTTGTATGCCGGCTTTGTGGAAGTTTGGAAGGGCTTAAGACGGGTGGAATGGCCTTTTGGCCTAACCTTGCCTTTGGGAAAGCCTATTTAAGGAGGTTGCCTGGCACGGTATATCAGACTTGCTTGTTGATGTGTGGTATTGTAATTCTGAGTCTTTGGAAACTGGGGACACATGTACTTGATACTTGATAGGAATGGTTCAAGACCAAACTGACTTGATGTAAACGTGGAGAGAGTTGATGAGGTGCAGTAGGCACAGTTGCCAAAAGAAAAGAGAACTTGGAAAACAGATCAGTTGAAAACTGAAGTGGAAGGGGGAAATATTTAAAATAGAACAGACTTTAAATTGTTGCGGTGATAACTAGCATTGTTTAACAATCTACGATCTTTGCCAAATCTTTGCCTCATTTAATCCTCACAACTCTCAAAGGTTTTGTCCCTTTGTTACCCAGAGCCTAACACAGAGCTGGAGATACAATAGGTACTTAAGAGGTATTTAATGAGTTAACCAGAATATGACTTAGCCAAGCTTGCACCACTTGTAAGAATGGGGCCAAAACTTGAACTCAACATATCACAGCTTTTCCAGAGTTTACTTAATTGGAGTTGAAAATTTAGCTTTCTGTTTCATCACCAGAGTTTGGGCCTACAGAAAACAGAAGAGGGGAAATAAAGAGAAAGCTTAAGAGGACATAATAAAATAGTTGAAATTTTGACATGAAAATGAAGAACATGATACCTTTGAAAAATATACATAAAACTCAAAATAATGGTAAAGTGTGCATTTTGTGTTGTCATTACTATTCTAACCAGTGATGTCAAGACGGGGGCCTAATTTCTTGGTTGCATGAAGAAATACTATTATTAGATTCTTGAAAGAGAAATGGACTGTTTGGGAAAAGAGAAACTGAAAGAAGATACTGCCATTTTCCAATGTCAGGGAAATTGGGGGTAGAAAAAATGCTGTCTTTACAAGAGGTCATAAGCTATTCTGATGATTGGGAAAATAAAATGAACATTTTTTTTTAAATGAAGGTGTGAACTTTATGAATAGCTAGTCTCTTTTCTCTTTTTTTTAGTCTTTAGAGGATTGTCCTCTGGATGAAGATGAAGATGCATTTCAGGGCTTGGGAGAAGAAGATGAAGAGATTGATCAATTCAATGATGATACATTTGGGTCAGGTGCCATTGGTAAGTGACATCTTTATCTTATAACGTCACCTTGGTCTCTTGCTCTTTAAATGTTCTCTTTTGTAAGTGCTTTGTCTTAGTAGGAGTAACTACATTTACAAATTTAGCAAAATATTCTATTCTTAGTCTCCGAATAGTTCAGTCTTCACTGGAGGCATCTACCTCAATCCCCTGGGCCCCCTTTTTTGCCTCATTTATATATAAAACAAGATGCTCTCTGAGCCCTGTGCCTTCCAGCTTTTTTATCTGTGGTTCTAGGTTGATGCTGTAAGGCATGCAAATGGTGAGAGGAGCAGACATCTTATAAGGATTTAAAATAGTCCTAGAAGAAGGAAACTTTTATTTGTGGAATATGTAACTTTTGGAAAAACTAGTAGACTAAAAGAAAACTTGGACTTGGGTGTGTATGTTTTAAAACTCAGTTACTATTATTGGTGTATTGCATGAGCCTGCTATTGCCTTACATAATATCTTCAATAAAATAAAAAGCATTTTATTCTAAGAATTGTGGTGAAAGGAAGTCTTCATATGTTAGAAAAGTGCTGTGCACAGGTGAAATTTTCCCATCCCTAGATATAAATAAATATTTTAGGAGTTGGAAGAGGGTAAAATATTAAAGAGCCAGGCTAAACTTAACATGGCTCAGAGTTATAATAATCTAAAATGGGAAACTTAGGCAACAAGTTTATATGATAAAGTTCGAGAATTAGAGATTCTAGAGCAAATATACTAATAAAATTGTACTTTCAAAAAAGAAGTAGGTAAGAGTTAATGCAAATATTTTTGCTTTAACTGTTGGTGTTGAAAAGTAGCAGTAACAGTGTTTCTGTTGTGATGTGTATATGTGTGATTTCTTTGGAATCAGCATTTCTGTCCATGCAACTAATATTCGAAGTTAAGTAGCAAGAGGAAATTTCACGATAGTGGCTGATCTTAAGATGTTGAATATCAAGAACTAATAAAAGGTCTTAAAGGTGTGATAATGGTTACTCGTTTTGCAATGATGTGAACAGGTTTATTTATTAAAACTTAGACTGGGTTGAAATAACTGGGAAAAATGAGAAAGCATAGTATTTGTTAGTCAAGGTTTACAAAATTCAGTAGAGATTAAAACTGCCACTATCGAGCAGCAAGAGAAGCACTTAAGGTAGAAGGGAGACTGATTACAGAAGGAAACCAAAGACCTTTTGGATCATAGCCACAGTTGAGGAGATGAGATCGTCCAAGAGGATGACATGATGTAAGATGCTCTTCTCTCTCCATGGAGATCACAGGGAAAGAGAGGTACAAAAGAATTGCAAATGCAAGAAACTGATGCAAATTGTATTCGGAAGTTAGTTTTGTATAACCTATAGGATACAATAGAAGTTAGAAACATTGTGTGCTTGTTTCTAGAACTCCTTTTCTCAAAGTATTATACTGAATTTTTTTAATAAATTCCTCAGTATTAAATAAAGTTGATGGAATTGATTTATAGATATTATATTAAAATGAGATGGCATACTAAGATGTCCTCAGTCTTGAACCTGGACAGAAAAATAGTCTCATCTCTTCTCACTGACTTACAGTGTGCCGTGGACAATCTTTTTCTGCTTCTGTGTTCCTCACAAGTTGGGGAGAATATTGCCTTAAAAGGACATTAGAGTGTACAGAAGCGTATGTGATATGATGGAACAAAAGAAAAGTGGCATATGTTGAAAAAAGCCCTAAGGTTACACAGTAAAAGAACAGGTAGTAAAAAGTAAAGGCAGTGAAATAGCGTATGGTTAGCTCACTTTGTACCCTAGGGCATAAGTGATTAAGAAAGACTTTTCTTGGTCAGCAAAGTTTATAATGGAGAAAAGATTTCCAAATATGAATCCTTATAATATACATGAATTATAAAGTTAAAATCTTGCTTAGAGAGAAGGTGCTCACACGAGTGAAGGGGGGAGGGGCAGAGGGAGAGAGAGAATCTTAAGCAGGCTCCATGCTCACCGAGGAGCCCGATGCAGGGCTCAATCTCAGGACCCTGAGATCATGACATGAGCAGAAATCAAGAATTGGACACTTAACCGACTGAGCCACCCAGGTGCCCCTAAAGTTAAAGTTAAAATCTTAATTCTTTAGGGGCGCCTGAGTGGCTCAGTCAGTTGAATGTCTGACTTCGGCACAGGTCGTGATCTTGGGGTCCTGGGACGAAGCCCAGTGGCTGGGTCCCTGCTCAGTGGAGAGTCTGCTTGGTCTGCTTCTCCCTCTTCTACCCCCCAACTCCCCCCCGCTCTCACATGCTTGTGCATGCTCTCTTACTCAAATAAGTAAAATCTTTTTTAAAAAAAGCAAACTTAATTCTTCATAATATCTTGGTATAAATATTGTACAGATTTATTTATTTTAAAAAATTGCTAAGTCAACTTGTGATTTGTTTTAATGCACCATACAGGTAGATACACAGCTGGTGTAAATAGTTTAAACCAGGAGGTAAAGTGTCAGACCTTTGACATATGTTATGGTTTGATAGTTTTTAACTCAAAGAGTGAGTGTCTTGAATGATACTTGTCAGTAGTTATTCTAAGTCACTGGCTACTAAAGCTCTGATGTCGTCTTTCCTTAAGAAACTAGTCCTTGTCTTCTCCGTGGAAAAATGTTTACATCATCTTAGAGCAGTAAATGGCCACAGTAATCTCAACTCATCCTCTAAAAATAAAAGTTTACACTTATAGAGTGCTTATTATCTGCTAGGCACCATTCTAAATGTTTTATATTATTAATCCTCCCAAGAACCCTGTGAAGTAGGTACTATTATTCTCATTTTAACAAATGAGGAAGCAAACTGTGAGAGAGGTGAAGTAACTGTAAATACACTCAGGGTAAACCTCCAGTTATGTTTAGACAGTTCTTGAAGAATCTCTGGGAATCTCCTGCCTCTGCTTGGAAGGGCTCCCCATTCTTTCCACTTCCCTTTTATTGATAGCTGCTCTAATCTTTAGGGACTTAGGTTGCCTTAAAATTAAATCACCTGTACTTCCTTTTCATGTTGTGTTTATTCAGAAATATTCCTGAGATAGATAGCAGCTGGGGGAGGGGGGCGGATTCAGTAACCTATCCCATCAGGGTATTGATTAATTAGTTGAAGGAAAACAAATACTTCTTTTTCTTCATTTCTCTGGTATTCCTTTGCCTCCCCTTTATCATTTTGACCATTGTGGATCGAGGTCAAGCGTTGGCGTATCTTAGTAACTTTATTTTTAGGTCATTTGAAAAAGATACGAGTGAAGTATCCTCTAATAGTAAGGGCGTGTGATCTCTTGACATATTGCTTCACGTGAGTTTTCACATGAGCAAGGAGAACCTAAGATGGCATAGATTCCTTTTGCTTACATGTTCGAAACAGTAACAGTCAATTCACAACAGAGCCGTTCTCACAGAATATGGCTATTTAACCAACGTTTCTAAATTAAGGACAAACTATTCATCTTTGGTAGGATCTGATAAACTTAGTAAACATGAGTATGGGAGGTGGTGAATGAAGACAACACAAGTTTAAGAACTCTTCTGCATTAGAGCAATCCACTAACAAATTAACTTCTTAAATTGGGGAAATAAATGTAAAAAAAAAAATCCCCTCCTTCAGGTTTATAGAGTCCCCATTTTTTGGCATGACTGAGTGAGTAAAATTGCTAAAAAACATTCTGTCCTTTTAAAACTTGCTCAGCCTACTCTTCCTTAGCAAAGATGACACAAATATTAATGTCACAATTGTTTTTTTAATTTATTTTTTTAATTTAATTCAATTAGCCAACATACAGTACATCATTAGTTTTTGATGTAGTGTTCAACGATTCATTAGTTGCGTATAACACCCAGTACAATTGATTTTTAATTACACTAATCTTTAAGAATATTTTTCCAGATAGCTCATAATTTAAATTAATACTGTAGTTTTCATCTAAAGTGAATTTTTTTCTTTACCACAAGTAGTACATTCAGATATACCACAGTGCGCAAAGACTACAGTGGTTCTGGTCATACCAAATGATACATCTGGAAGTGTCCCTTCCCTTTTTGGGTCACTAGTGTTATGTGATACATTGTTATGAAATAAAAATAATGAATTTTAAGGGTTTAGGGACTTAGTGTACTTAATAAATATTTGTGTAAGATGTTGAGATATATATTACGGTATTAATCATTACATTGAAAATTTGCAAATAATCCAAATTTCTATCAGTAAGGGATAAGTTAAGTTAGTATATCAATAGAATAGAATCTTATGCAGCATGAAAAAGAATGAGAGAATGTTCTCAGTAGTTACGTGCAAGTGTATGTACATGAAAAGTGTTCAAGATGTATTGCTTAAATAAAAAGAAACAAGTTAAACTTTATAGTTTGCATTTTGAAAAACTTAACATACCTGTTGAGTTCTGGGGAACTTTCTAAGTAAAATATTTGTGTGATGTTTAAATTTTTAATTAACGTGTATTTTCTTTGTAAGCAGGAAAAAGATAATTTTAACAAGTTGTGCATGAGCCCCTCAGAAAATTATCAGTAAATCTAAATCTCTCTTTTTTATTTTTTTTAAGTGGCTAGCATTTATTGTACCCTTAGTGTATACCAGGCACTTTTTTCTTTTCTTGTTATGGTGCCTCCAGTTCTTCTTTCCTCTTTTTTTTAATGAGGTATATAGAAAAAATTATGTGAGAAGGATTACCATTGAGGACACTTGCAGAAAGAATCCTGTGTTTTTATGTTATAAAGAGAATGATCAGGGCACCTGGGTGGCGCAGTTAAGTGTCTGCCTTTGGCTCAGGTCATGATCAAGTCCTGCGTCTGGCTCCCTGCTCAGCAGGGAGTCTGCTTCTCCCTCTGCCTCTATCTCTGTGCGCTCTCTCTCTCTCTCTGACAAATAAATAAAGTCTTAAAAAAGAGAGAGAGAGAATGATCTGTTAATCCCTTTCTGTTGAATTTTATAGAACATAAAGAACAAAACTAAGAATAAAATATATATGAATACATGGGGGTTTTTTTGAGTTTGAAAGTCTTGCGTGTTTAGAAAAGGTGAAAGCATTAAAATGAAAAGCTTATTTAGGGAAAGCTTCCATGAGGAGGGAACGATACCTGAATTTGAATGCCAAAAGGAGCAAAATAGTATGAGTAGAGCTTTTACAGTGGAAGCAGAATGGAGAGCTGAGATGGAGGGAGCACTGGACTGAGAGCAATGGAGATAAGGTCTAGTTGTAGAAAAGCTGAGGGAGGGTTGTGAAGATTTTTACCTGTGCTGTAACAGGACTCAGAACTCTGCGTTGGCATACAAAGTGAGAGAACAAGCTAGTGCCAGTGCCACAGACAGTGGAGGAGTGTGCAGGAATAGCAAGGGCATTGTTAACGTGGAAGAGGACTGGACCCAGGTACAGGTCGTCATCACCTTTGCTCTGGCTTTGCTGCGCTAGCCACCTGGCAGGCCTCCGTGCTTCCAGTGTTTCTGCTCCTTTCCCTGACCCCCCCCCCCCCACATCCCGATTCTGTTCTCAGCAGCCAGATGTGTCTTTCAAAAAGTCAAGCCACATCAAAACCTCCAGTGGCCCCCCATTTCAATCAAAGTGACCCAAAAGGCCCAGAAGGAGATCCCTCCTACTACCTACTTGGCCTCATTCTTTTCCTGCTCTTCCTCCTTGATCATTCCAGTCCAGACACAGTCCTTGCTTGACTGTCAAAATCATCACTCGTCTTTAAGTCCTTTCTATGGACTGTCCCTCTGTGTGGAACACTCTTCTCCCAGGTAATCCACACGGCTAACTATCTTACTCTTGAATCTTTGCTCAGATGTTACCCTCACAATGAGGTGTACCTTTGACCATCCCATTTAATGTTGTCAACCGGCTATTCCTCCGTATACCTGTAGCATTTCATCTCCTGATACAGTATCTAATTTACTTATTCGTTACGTTCATTGTCTATTATCTGTCTCTTTCCTGCTTGAAGGAAAGTTGCAGGAGGTCAGTGATCTTTATGTCCTTTGTACACTGATGTATCCCATGTGCCTAAAACATTAACACATAATAGGTGCTCAAAAAATATTAATTGAGTGAAATGAATGGATTTGAGAGCTCATGAGGAAGATGGCAGGTATAATCTGGGAAAGAACGTGTATGCTAATACAGTGAGTTTTAACTTTCCTTTTTTGCCTGATATGTCACAGAATCTCAAAACCAGGGACACCTGGGTGGCTCTTCAGTTAAGCGTCTGCCTTCAGCTCAGGTCAGGATCCCAGGGTCCCTCATCAGCCTCCTTGCTCAGTGGGGAGCCTCCTTCTTTGTCTGCCTGCCTCTCCCCCTGCTTGTGCATGCACACACTTTCTCTCTCTGACAGATAAATAAAATCTTTAAAAAAAAAAACAACCCCAAAACCAACAGGTTGTTCTGTACATACCCATCACCGGTTTAGAAATTGTTTTCAGAATACAGTTTGGATGTCACTGGTAACGTATTAAGCTATCACTCTGAGTGCTTGAATTTTATTCCTGGTATGATGTATTAGTCTTTAATAGTGAAAAGCCCACTTTCCAACGCCCCTTAGTTAAAAATCTTATTTCATGTCTCTAAATGGAAATTTACTATCTTCTGAAGTTAGAATTATTCTTTTGGTTAACAGAAGAATTTCATTAAACTTTTAGTCTCAGTATGAACTATATTTCTATGATTTCCTTATAGATGATGATTGGCAGGAAGCACATGAGCGCCTGGCTGAACTGGAAGAGAAGCTGCCGGTGGCAGTTAATGAACAAACAGGCAATGGAGAAAGGGATGAGATGGACTTGTTGGGTGACCATGAGGAGAATCTGGCAGAAAGGCTCAGTAAGATGGTGATTGAAAATGAGCTAGAAGATCCAGCTGTCATGAGGGCAGTGCAGACCAGGCCAGTTCTGCAAGTGAGTAAGTTACTCTGGTTTGAGAACTATAGCAGACTAGTAATTAAGGTGAAGTATTGAGCTGGGTGGTTTTGTTTCATCTACTACCCTGAGAGACTTGCATGTAACACAGAAAATTGTTAATATAATTCCTGATCATAGCAGTTGAAGGTGGGGAATAATGTATATTCTGGAACGCTATAATTTCATCTTCTCAAGCAGTTGAGACTCTTTCGGAGCCTTGTTCACCGAAAGCAGTTAAATCATCCAGAAAGCTCTCACTATTCCAAACTTTGTGTATGTGTTTTCCTTTTTTGTTAGCCCCAACCAGGAAGTCTCAATTCCAGCATCTGGGATGGATCTGAAGTTCTGAGGCGAATCCGAGGACCACTCCTTGCTCAGGTATTGAACATTTTCTCTTTATACAAATTACTGGTATCCGAAAACTCCTGTCTTGATCCTTTCCTTACTGAAACAACATATAGATGTATATGTTTTAAAATAATGTTTGCTGTTATTATGTTGGTTACTTAACCCAGTGCTCGTAGCTGCACCTGCCAATTGAACACTTACTCGGCCTCCATGCAGTGCTCACTTGACTGTGCTTTATTATGAAAGGTTCAAAGGGAGCCATTAGAATTCAAATTTGTTAGCTTACAATTCAAATTTCTTAAGTCATTTCTAGGCAAAACCATAAGAATGGAGAACAGGTTAGTGTCTACCAGTGGTTGCAGGTAGTGGGAGGGGTTGACTGCTAAGGGGCAGTACGGCAGGTGTTTGGGGAGTGACAAAACTCTGCTCTTGATCGCGGCAGTCGATCCACGAATCTATGTATTTATCAAAATTCAGAGGACTGTACCCCAAAGAGAGGGGATGTTACTGGATATGAAATAAAATATAAAAATAATTTCTCAAGATGTTTTTGGCATCTGTACAGATTATTAAGACATTTTAAGTTGGCTATGGGCTAATTTTCTCTCTTTCTTTTTTTAAACTATTTCCTCAATTAGGAAATGCCTACGGTGTCTGTATTAGAATATGCCCTGCCTCAGAGGCCCCCACAGGGTCCAGAAGATGATCGAGACCTTTCTGAGCGCGCATTACCACGGCGGTCAACTTCACCTATCATTGGGAGTCCTCCTGTTAGAGCCGTCCCCATAGGCACCCCGCCTAAGCAGATGGCTGTACCCAGCTTCAACCAACAGGTACCTCTCATTAACAGGCACTCAGCCCAGGAGATTGGGAATCTGGGCAAAATTATCTGGGAAGTTGGCGGTGCTGGGAGGAGGGTGGAAGTTTTGGGTAGGCATTAGATTAGAAAGAGAAATAGCCAATTAGAGGAGAAGTTAGTACAATAAGAGACACATTCCCTAATGCCCTTTGCTGGTGCTGCTCCTGTCGCTGCTGCCTTTTAATTGGGGGAGAAAAAGGGTAGTTAACCACATTTAGCATATATATCCTTTTCAAAGTGTTTTGCTGGCTGCCCACAACATTGGCAGAGAGGTAACTGAAAGCCGGGGGGAGTGGGAACACACAGCATTGTCCACATCCCTTTTTACCTTTAAGATATCCCTGCTTTCCCTAGAGCCTGTGCAGTCCTGTTCCATAGACTTTCCTCCACCTGAAACCAGCAGCTGAAAAGGAAGGCCAATTTGGAAGGTATGGGGGGAGGGTGGTGTCGGTATGGCCTAGTTAGGCTCAGTGTTCTATGAAACGGTGGAGTCACAAAGTATCCCGAAAGAGCTGAGCATGGCGGCCATATCACAGGGGCTTCAGAATAGGACTTAGTTAATCCTCCAGCTCTCTTATCATTCCTTCTCCCTCGCTGCTACCAAAATAATATCCTCTTGCAGAGAATTTGCAAGTCAGAATATCTGTTGATACCTCCCTCAGATAGCATGGAAGGGTGGGGATAACTGGAGAATTAGCTAAATCTTCCTCAGTTACAAGTGGCACGTTGCTTGGTATTTGTGAGAGGAAGTGACCAAAGGTTCTACATGAACCCATAGCTGTAGCAATTTGCTTAGAAGTAGGGCTTTGCATTGAGTTCTGCGTCTCTACCACTACTTGAGGGGAGGGAGTGTAGGTGGAGGAAAAACTGACTTCATTGAGTGTAGTTGTGTATATGTTTGTCCTGATAGATCCTGTGTCCGAAGCCTGTCCATGTCCGGCCCCCGATGCCCCCGCGGTATCCTGCTCCCTATGGTGAGAGGATGTCTCCAAACCAGCTCTGCAGTGTCCCGGTATGTCACTTCACAACCTAATGAAAACGTGCAGCATATGGTTTCTGATCACTACTAGTGTATAGACATTTCCTAAATTAGGTGTGCTTTTTATAGTCTCCGATCTTGAATTTCTGGATCTTATGGTCCCCAGGTCAGAAGACATGGTTCATCATGTTCAGTTGTTTCATACCTGAGCTTTTTTTTTATCTTTTAAAAATTCACACCCGGCATGGTCATCTGGTTTCCTGCTATTTCAGTCCCTCATCCTACTGCCTCCTTCCTCAGGTTACATGATCATAGTGCTTACAGATTTCTAGCATTGCTCTCCTTCAGATTCCTTCCATAGACAGTGTGACGATACAGTTTGAGCATTTTTATATCCAAGTTTATTCTGCATTCCTACTGAATTCATGTATTATATCGATTTACCTATTTCACGGAATGTAATTTTTCATCTTTTTTTTTTTTTCCTTAGAACTCTTCCCTACTGGGTCACCCTTTCCCTCCTAGTGTTCCTCCTGTTCTCAGCCCCCTCCAGAGAGCACAGCTTCTTGGAGGAGCACAGGTAAGCCTGTGATGAGCCCAACCCATGAAGAGCTCTCTTGCTTTCCTAACATTCATAGGTGATAGCTCTCTTTGCTGTTAATCGGTCTCTACTGCCTCTTACTTTTTCCTTCACTTTTTCAAAAAAGTTATTAATGAAAACAGTATTCACTTTTCTGTGGATAAAAGCAAGAGGACTTGCTGATTCACTAAATCTGAGATCTTGTCTCTTTCTAGCTACCGCCTGGACGGATGTCTCCCAGCCAGTTTGCACGGGTCCCTGGATTTGTTGGTAGTCCGCTTGCCGCCATGAATCCCAAGTTGCTGCAGGGGCGAGTAGGGCAGGTGCTTCCCCCAGCACCCGGCTTCCGTGCCTTCTTTAGTGCCGCGCCCCCTGCCGCTCCACCGCCTCCGCAGCAGCACTCCCCTGGCCCGGGGCCTCACCTGCAAAACCTAAGGTGTGCAAACTAATGCCACTGTTTACCCATCAGTCGCCCAAGGCTCTTTAGCAGTGAGGCCCCGATGTCTGCAAGGGGTGTGTTTTGAGATGTTACTGGATCCTCAACTTGTCAAACACAGAAATGTTTGACAGTCTCCAGGCGTTCTTATGAATTAACAGTTCCCTGAAGTCACGTGCTTCCTGTGTAATTTGCATTTTGCTAGTTAATCACCTGTTTTATTTCTTCTGACCTTTCTTAGGTCTCCCTCTGTATCCATTTTACAACACACATCCGTGCACAAAGTGCTTATCGCTTAACAAGAATTACTGTATGCTAGGGACCTGGGATGTAGGTGCCGAGTAGTCAGCTCATCTCGGTGCTAGCTGAGTTGCTCACTTCTAATCTGGTTTTATAACGGGTTCAAGTTCCTGCTTCTAGTGAAATTGTATTTCATTACATGTGCTGTCGTATCAGGATTCCTCAGAGAAACAGACCAATGAAATATATATATACACGTGTGTATGTATGCACATATATATATATATTTATATAACAAAAAGATTTATTTTAAGGAATGGCTAAGGAGATCCATAAAGCAGGCCAGCAAAATGGAAATTCAGATGAGAGTTGAATTTGCAGTCTTGAGACTGAAATTTGTAGGGCAGGCTGGCAGGTTAGAAACTCAGGCAGCACTCATGTGTTTCAGGCTTGAGGCAGAATTCCTTCTTGTCAGAAATACCAGTTTTTGCTCTTAGTGCCTTCAACTGGTTGGGTGAGGCCCACCCACATTTTTAAATGTCCTCTTTTTTCTTAATTCTTTTTATTTATTTATTCAACAGAGATAGAGACAGCCAGCGAGAGAGGGAACACAAGCAGGGGGAGAGGGAGAGGAAGAAGCAGGCTCATAGCAGAGGAGCCTGATGTGGGGCTCGATCCCATAATGCTAGGATCACGCCCTGAGCCGAAGGCAGACGCTTAACCGCTGTGCCACCCAGGCGCCCCTCTTTTTTCTTAATGCTTAATTAATCACATCTACAAAATACCTTCACAACAACATCTAGACTCGTGTTTGACCAAGTGACCGGGTACCATAGCCTATGGCCAAGTTGACATAAATTGATGATAACACATGCATTTGCATTGTGATTCCCAAATAGTTGAAACTAAGCATATTAAACCTTTTAAGAGACTTCTGTTTACAATTAGGAGGAGAAAGAAAATAGTTATACTGCTTCACTGCTAATTCACTTAAATTTTATGATCCTCTTCTTAGAAGTTGAGAACTAGTCTTTATAGAAGACATGTGAAAGTACAGCAGTCTTTTCCTTCTGAAAGATCTCCTGAGCATAGACTTGAACATTTCCTTGAGTGCATTTGTGTGAAATTATCCTGTACTGACAACATTCTCTAAGACTTCAGATCACAGAACGACAGAATTGAAAAGCTTTCCCTTTCTTCTTAGATCTCAGGCCCCAATGTTTAGACCAGACACAACTCACCTCCACCCACAGCACCGTCGGCTCTTGCATCAGAGACAGCAACAGAACAGAAAGTAAGTACTCACCCTGCTCCTTGGTGGTTTCTTGATTCAGATTTTAATTTTGACAGTGTAACAGTGCTACTAATTTAGTTTACTTTAAAGTAAAGTAAATTTAATTAGTATTAAGTTTATGTTACTGGTAAAGAAGGTGATACATGCTGTCATTTTATGTTTTTGATACACTAGCTTTTTTTTTCCCTTTTTTTTTTTTTAGAGAGAGAGGGATGGGGGGGTGGGGTGCAGTAGTCAGAGGGAGAAGAGAATCTTAAGCAGGCTCCACACCCGGGGCAGAGCCCGACACAGGGCTCGATCTCACAACCCTGAGATCATGACCTGAGCCAAAATCAAGAGTCCGATGCTTAACCAACTGAACCACCCAAGTGCCCTGATACACTAGGTTTAAATGACAAGATTTTATGAACTAATTTCTAAGAATAGATAAATCTGTTTATCATACATCAGGAATATAGTTTAGATCTGATTTTTTTTTTTTTAAGTCATTTTATACTCCTTACCAAGTTCTTACCATACTCTCAACTACCTTTATCATCTCGGCTCAGAAGTAGCCTTGCTATATAATGACTGGCCTAATATTTCAGTCTTATGTAAATACAACAGTCACTATTTTTGCCTGTAATCTAATCTTTATTCAACAAATATAAATACATGTTTATATGTGCAGCCCTGACTGTATATCAGGCACTGTGGTAGGTTTTGGGGACTGAAAGAACGAGATATGTTAAAGTCCTGCCTTCGTGGGGTTGATGTTCTGTAATCATTCATATACAGAAAATAAGAAAATTAAACATAACTTTGAGGTTTCTGTAACCTTCAGTTTTATGGTTCTGTGTGTATAATTCCTCCTCTCTTTCAAAGAAGCTCTAGAATATTTTTTGCAGGGGAAAAAAATACAGGCTCTTAAAATACACAAAAAGTGCAGACCCTAAAGGAAAAGATTAATACATTTGACTGTGTTAAAATATGAAACTTCTAGTACCTGAAGTTAACGATACGGTTTTAAGTGAGAATTTGTAAAGAGGGTGGTTCTCATTCATGTGAAGTGTTATTACCACCAAAAAAACAATGGGAGATACAGAGACTCTGGTGGGTGTTGAATATGTCTATTTTCCTGTGTGTGGTGATGGTATAACAAGTGTTTGCATGACCAGACTTATAAAATTATACACATTAAATATGCACAGTTCTTCGTATGTCAGTTATACCTCAGTAAAGCTGATACAGTTTTGCTCATGTGGAATTTAAGAAACAAAACAAAAGAAAGCAAAAAAGAGACAAAAACTATAGAGAACAAACAGATGGTGACCAGAGGGGAGGAGGATGGGGGGATGGGTGAAATAGGTGATGGGATTAAGAGTACATTTATCGTGATGAGCACCGAGTAACATTTAAAACCATTGAACCATTATATTGTACATCTAAAACGCCAAAAAAAAAAAATTTCAAGCTTGCTTATAATCAGGAAAATACAGATTAAGATTAGATAAGCATTTTACATCATCAGACAAGCAAAATTTGAAATGTCTCAACATTGTTGTCATTGGCAAAAATATTGGTTAGCCTCGGCCTCTCTCCGCCTCTTGTGAGAGAATTTGGCAGTAAATAATGAGGTCGAAAACGTGGATACACCACATGCTAGCAGTTCTTTTTTGGTATATACTTGGGTGTGCTGTCAGCACAGATAAATGTGAAAAGCATAACATTGAGTAAGAAGCAAGGAGCAGACTTACATGTCTAGTACCATTTATGTAAAAATTAAAGGCACAGAATAATACTATATAATATTTAAGGATGGATACATGAGTCATGAGTCTTAAAAACACTGCGGGGGGGGCACCTGGGTGGCTCAGTTGTTAGCATCTGCCTTCGGCCCAGGGCATGATCCCAGAGTCCTGGGATCAAGCCCCACATCGGGCTCCCTGCTCCGCTGGGAACCTGCTTCTTCCTCTCCCACATCCCCTGCTGGTGTTCCCTCTCTCGCTAGCTGTCTCTCTCTCTCTCTGTCAAGCAAATCTTTAAAAAAAATAAATAACCGCTCGGAGGGGCCCCTGAGTGGCTCAGTTGGTTAAGCATCCAACTCTTGGTTTCGGCTCAGGTCCTGGTCTCCTCATTGTAAGATCGTGCCCCACATCAGGCTCTGTGCTCAGTGTGGAGTCTGCTTGAGTTTCTCTCTCTCTCTTTCTCTCTCTCTCTGCCTCTCCCCCCATGTGCACATGCTTGCATGAGCTCTCTCAAATAAATAAATAAAATTTTCAAAAAAAAAAAAAAAATCTCAGGGGGAGTACCTACAAAGGCAGGATAATGGTTCCTCTGGGAAGGAAGGGAGGCAGGAAACCAGGATCCAGACAGGGTACAAAGGGTCTTAACCAAATACAACAAAAGTTGGCTTTAATACTACTGTTTAAAACTCTGAGGCAAATTGGGGCAAATAAATTTTTTTTTCACTAAGTCTGGGTGGTGGATAAATGGATGTTGTGGGCTTTTCTCTATATTTGAAGTATTTCATGATTTTCAATAAGTTTAAAAAAAAGAAGTGTATAGACTGCGAGTCAAATTGGCCTGTGTTCACATCTCTTTGGCCTCAGTTTGTTATCTTCAGTGGAGAAAACAAAACTGTCTACCTCTTAGGGTCATGGTAGCGCTTGCACAGAAGTCCGTGGGTGAGAGTGTGCAGCACACGGTGAGGCACTCAGATCTTTCTTTCAGTGTGTATTGCCCAGCTCTTTCTTCTCCAACGCTGTGAAGATTCAATTCTTTTCTCTCTTTTGTTAACAAAAGCAAAGTGGAATCTTTTTTTAACTGGCCCGGCTTGTTCCTGTATTGTTACAAGACCTAATGAATGCCCTGACTTGGAGTGAATGCGCCGCTGTGTGTGTTTTCAGTCAGCACCGGAGTCTCAATGGGGCCGGAGACAGAGGAAGTCACCGGAGCAGTCATCAGGACCACCTCCGGAAGGACCCCTATGCCAACCTCATGCTGCAGCGAGAGAAGGATTGGGTCTCGAAAATCCAGATGATGCAGCTGCAGAGCACTGACCCGTACCTGGACGATTTCTATTACCAGGTAGGTGGCCATGCAGTCCCTTACTCTGGTGAGGCGCACGTGGGAATACTGGTAGACTTAAATACTGACAGTCTTCTTTGATGTAGTTTTCAATTGGGTGAGAATTGACAGAGCAAACTCTGTCCTCTTCTGAAGCGGGACAGCCTCTCACTATGCACTAGAAGGTTTCTGTATATGCCTTTTATTCCTTACACACACAGGCTCTCGGGCCAATGTTTTCAAATCTCTTTGGCATCAATACTCTGGTTCTCTCAGTTAAAGATATTGGCAGTCTAACTTTAAAGATGTTTCCATTGATGTGGGGCTTTTCTGTAGGCTGGGATTTTTTGAGAAGTAAACATCTGGCAGTCTCGCAAAAATTAAAGATCGATACGTTTATAGAGTCCAAGTTGTTGCTGCCACCATTATAATCATGTATGATAAAGAGCAGCCATACTCTGGGCTTGTGTTGCAACTGAAATCATCTTCACGTGGCAGAATTACTTTGAAAAACTGGAGAAACTGTCAGCTGCTGAAGAAGTTCAAGGCGAAGGCCCGAAAAAGGAGCGCACCAAGCTCATTACCCCTCAGGTGGCCAAACTGGAGCACGCCTATAAGCCAGGTAAGGTCCTTCCACCTAGGTCTACAGTGAAGAAATTCACCATGCTGCTGAGATGGTAAATAGAAATAACTCTGTAGAGGCCTGGATGTAGAGACGTTCGAAACTCATTTAAAAGAACTGTTGTCCTTAAATGCAGAGCTCTGCCTTCATTGCATGGAATGAGTGGGTTAGCAGATAGACTGGTAGACCCTTTACTGCTTGAGATTCCTTAACTTTTTAAAACGTGTTCTAATTTCTAGTATCCCCATAATAAAGGGGAAATACTTCAGATTTTTATTGATTTTCATTGTAACAAAAAATGGGAAAAGATAGATTTAGGTAAGAGAGAGATACATAAATTTTTGTACTGAATCGTTAGGCTGTGAGGAAAGAATAGAGACTGTAAAGGTCTTTCTGCGTTGCTGAGTTATTTGTTGGAAATGTTTTGTCCTTGCAGTGCAGTTCGAGGGCTCTTTGGGAAAGCTTACTGTCTCTAGTGTGAATAACCCCCGAAAAATGATTGATGCTGTTGTGACATCACGGAGTGAGGATGATGTAAGTGTCAGCAGTATTGTGTGTTTAAGAAACTCTGGGTCATCACTGCTGCCTGGGGGCCCTTGTGAGAGGGAATCAGGCACAATGGAATTGTTTGTTGTCTAACTGGAAGCTTCCCCCCCCATCCCCGCCCCCAGGCATGTCCTGGTGTTCTGGTTTCCTGCAGGTGGTGGAGGTGCTGATACTCGGGGTGGCAGGAGTCTTTAAACTGGATACTGGCTGCAAACAGCATTGGCTGTCTATTCCGGTTTCAAAAATTACCGTTTTCTTTGTGTTTTAAGATCTTCCTGTGATTGGGATGCCGGGGTGGCTCAGTCCGTTAAGCATCTGCCTTTGTCTCAGGTCATGATCCCAGGGTCCTGGGATCCAGCCCCATATCGGGCTCCCTGCTCAGCGGGGAGCCTGCTTCTCCCTCTTCCTGTCCTGCCTACTCTGCATGCTGCTCCCACTGCTCATGCTCTCACTGTCTCTGACAAATACATATAATCTTAAAAAAAAAACAAAAAACAAAACTGTGATTATCTTCATCTTTACTGCATTTTACATTTACCTTTTGCCCAGCTGTAAACTCAGTTTGGTAGTCTATGTGGGTTAATTCAGTCTGTTCTATGACCTTTGTCCAGTTAGTGTTGTTTTAGATTAACTTTCAAAGAGTTAAGATTCTTTTACAGTATTGTCACAAATGGAATTACATATGCACACTTAGAAAATTATTTGTAACAGAGAATTCACACTGAATAGTCTTGTCTTTTTTTTAGGAGACAAAAGAAAAACAGGTTCGGGACAAGAGACGAAAAACCCTTGTCATAATTGAGAAAGTAAGTTTTAGAGTTTGTTGCTGTAGTTAATTTCAAATAAGGAACTGTCAGATGTGTATATGTATGCAAGAAGTGGAAAAGTAAGCAGTTGGTGTTCTGTGATTTTAATTAATTAGCATATTCTTCTTTCATGCCTATTGTATACCAGAGCTCGCTAGAAAAGAATGTGCTGTGCCTCACCTATGGCCTCGTGGAAAGAACACTGCAGTTACAGTGAGAAGTCCTGGGTCTTTGTCCAAGCCTATTCAGTTAACTGCTAAGTGTTCGGGAACAGGTCACCTTTCTAAGAAAATGAGAATAAAATTACATTGTTCCACCTGTGAATTAATTGAGTTAATTAAGTCAGTTCACAGGTATTTACTGGATATCCCCTGGGTGCTGGGTGCTAAGAAGAATGTGGTACTCTGTAGGCGATTCGTTGGTAAAGTCTAAATACCGTGTAGCAAGGCCATAGGCATAGCAAGGAAGAGCACCGAGTGTGGAACCAGGCTGCAAATCACGTCTTCTCCATTTCTAGCTGAGTCTGTGACTTGCCCTTTCTGTGCTGTTCTCATTTTCTTCATCTGCAACGGTGAAGATGATAATAAGTCTCTTTCTGACTGGGTTGTGGAGAGCGTCTGGTGAATGAGTAATAAGTGGTTAGAACAGTGCCTGGCACCCAGGAGTAAACTTACTGCGTGTTTATAAATATAAAGCATCACTTGAAGCAGTGATACAGATCATTTATGTCACAATGCTATTCTTGCTGCTGGAAAGTTTGCGAAGAGTGTAATCATTCACTGTCCTCACCTCCTGGGTTGGAGGTCAAGAGGGACAACAAACAGGGAGGAATTCTTTAAGTTCTTTCACTATGTTTTTCTGGATTCAAAAAAGCACCTTTTTCCTCTCAGTCTTACTACAATTCATTTTCACTCTCCTGTCTTTACTGATGGTATTAAACTGTGAAATTGTTTATCAAATACTCTGATCCTGACCCAGCGTGCTGTGGCCTGCTTTGTGTCTCACTTAGACCTATAGTTTACTCCTGGATGTGGAGGATTACGAAAGGCGGTGTCTCCTAAGTCTAGAAGAAGAGCGACCGGCCCTGGCGGATGAAAGAAAGCACAAAATTTGTAGCATGTATGACAACTTAAGGGGGAAATTGCCTGGACAAGAGAGGTAAGAATTGTACACTTGGAGGGACACGTGAGACCAGGTGGACTCCTTACTTGGCTGACCTGAGCTTTCTGCATTCTTGTCTTTTGGATATCTTCCTTACCATCCCAGGAAGCTCAAAGTCTGTCCTTCCGGCCTAACTCAAATGCTCCATCATACAAAGCATTTCATAATCCTTCCCAGCCAGGAAAAAAATCTCTTTATTCCAGATTCATGTATGTGACACCTACCTATTCACTATCTGCTAGGGACTATGCTGGGCACTGGAGGCCCAGTGGGGAACATGATTTGGTTTCTGTGTTTGAGCCTACAGATTGTACTTGCTTTATGCCTTATTCTAACGTGTTCAACCTTGTAATCTTCATTAATTGTTTCTACTAAGATGGAAAGTATAGACATTTATATTTTCCTGGGATTTCCATAGACTACTCATATGCCGTGGAAGCTAATCAGTCTTCAGTGGACTCAGCTCCTTAATGTATCTTTTTATCTGTATCTGTCATCTCTCCCACCCAGGATCTTCCTAACAGTAAATGTTCTGTAAACCCCGTGTGTTTATTTGATGAATGCAAGAGGACTCTGTCCTGAAAACTCCCTCCTTTGCCTATTCAAGAGAACTGATAATTCTTCTAAGCCAGGACACACACAAACTAGAACATAAGAATAAACACCTTCTTTTCAGCACACCTTTTCTGGAGTCAGGTTGACAGGCAGCTGGTTAAATAAATGTGGGCTTGTCCATGGTTGGGAGTGTTATGGGACCATCAAATTGACGTACTTGAAATTTATTTATTGAGATGGAAAATTGTCATAAGAAGTTGTCAGGTGAAGAAAGTCAAGTAACAAATCCGTACGAATTCTTTGGACTTTTTTTTTTTTTATGAAAAAATATACAGCACAAAGGTTCTTAATAAGGGTAACAGTAGGGGTGCCTGGGTGGCTCAGTTGGTTAAGCGTCTGGGATAGAGTCCCACGTGGGACTCCCTGCTAAGCAGAGTCTGCTTCTCCCTCTCCCTCTGCCGCTCCCACTGCTTGTGCTCTCTTGCTCTCTCTTTCCGTCAGATTTTTTAAAAAATGATAAAATATAAAGTTAATTCTGAAATAATTTTTTTTATCCTTTTTGCTTGTGTATGTTTTCAGATTTTTCTGTATCATCCATGTTAATTTGTCTAGTTATGTAAAATTAAAGGAAATGAATGCCTGTAGTTTGAACAAGTCTATTTAACGTACGTTTGTGAAAGGATGATTTTCTACGTTTGTGAAACTTGAAAAATGACTTTGTTAGTATTTGGTTGCGAGTTGGAGAAGTATTTGGCACTGTTTTGTAGCACAGGTCATTGTAGGGTGAAAATGACCACAGCATATTCGCTCAGTAACATGTTATAAGAGGAGAAAAAGGATGTGTTAAATTGTTCTTGCTGACCTAAGTGAGCATTTCCTTCCCCTGCAGGCCAAGCGATGACCACTTTGTACAGATCATGTGTATCCGAAAAGGGAAGAGAATGGTTGCCCGTATTCTTCCTTTCCTCTCCACAGAGCAAGCAGCTGACATTCTCATGACAACAGCCAGGAATCTCCCTTTCCTTATCAAGAAGGATGCGCAAGATGAGGTGATTGCCCATGTGGGACTTCTTTCCTTTAGGTCTTCATATTTGATAAGGTTTCTAGAATCCAAATTTTATTTTTCTCCCCTCTTCCTATTTCTGTTGCTTTGTCTAACCTTCAACAGTAGGATTTGATTATTTAAAGCAAAACTCTACTCCAGGACTATACTTTTAATCACATTTTTGCTCCAACAGACCAAGTTCCTAAACTGAGGAAAGCAGTAATCCCATCGTATTTGACATAGTCGTGAAGCTGTGTTGTGTACCAGAATTTCTTGGCAAGCAGATAATTCAGCCCTACTCCAAACATGCTGACTCAGAATTTACAGAGGAAAGGTCAGGGCTTCTGTATCTCTAACAGAATCCCCAGCTGAATCTGATGCTCACGAAAATTTACAAATGTATGGTCTTGGTTGCTTTGCTGGATATAAAGTATCACTCATTGGGCTCTTGTCAGGAGCTTAACATTCAGCTACAGACTTACTTGAATGGTGTTGCACAGGAATCAAGCCAGTGCTCGGAAGTAACATTTATCATGATCTAAACTAGGCTGGACTTTGAAACATGATTTTCAGGTTTATAAGTAAACTCTTGGTAAGAATTGCTCTCTACTTATCCTTGTCCTAACACTTGAAAGATTAGCACTATTTTGAATCGTTTTAGAGGTTCAGAGCAAGAAATTGATAAGAGTAGCACTACGGGCAGTTATTCCTAAGTGTGAGGTTCAGAATGTTGGAACTTAACGAGAGCGAGCCTCTTACAATCAATGATGCTTGATCAATAACCAGCTAGTGTTGATCCGCAGAAAACATGATGCCAGGATACCTTGTAAGTGGCATGCGTGAAAGAGTTGAAAATTACTCTCCCTCTGAAATAAGTTGAAAAAGTCCTTGAAATTGTAGCACCCGCAGAAGAAATTAATGCAAAGTTGAGGCCTCATGCTCAGGAAAATGAAGTGGGATGAGACAGATACGGTTTTTAAAGATTTTAAGAAGGAAAAAGCGGGTTGGAGGAAAGTGTAAAGATTTGAGGTTTATCCTAGAAAATGGAAGCCAGATGAAAAGCAGTAGCTCCCTTACAGATTGTTGCAGGCCATGTGGTGGACACTGACAGTCCTAGAGGAACTCATCAGTGAAAACAAGTTCGGGAGAGCTTTATTCATTAAGTGTTTATTGAACACGTCTATGTAGCAGGCACTATTTTAGGTCCTAGAAATACAGTGCGTAGAGCTAGGAGCTAGGAATTCAAAGATGCTTGTCTTAGTGAAGGTGCCTGCTAGTGAGGAAAACTAGTTTTTACCTGTGTGTGTTAAAGAGTAATAGACCACGTCTCTGAGTACCATTTCTCGAAGCAATAACTAGTTGCAGATCTGAGGCATAAAATAGACAAGGTAATCCTGGACTACCTTGTGCCAGAAATTAAGGAAGCTAAATGATTCCTGGGATCCCACGTGAAAGCTGCACAGACAAAGCCGGAGGGGCTCCTATTGCCCAAGAATGGGATAATTTGCATCACAAAGAAAAATTACAGCAGTGGATTGAAATATATCAAATATTTTTATATTAATGAGTTCACAATAATACCAAAAAATGTATTAATCACCTTCAGAGGCTGCTAGGCCATCAACTCATTATTCTGAAAATGGGTAAATAAGGAAAAGACTCAAACATTTATCCTGCCTTTTCATTACAACCAAATATCATGGTAACCAGAAAGTTGATAAAGTTTTTCCCAGAAGAATTTCAGCTGATAAATGCAAAAGAAATGATAAAATTAGAAAATCTCCAGTTTACAATCCCTAACAGAAAAGCAGTCAGTCAGTCTGGACGGCAGTCCTTAAGGCATGGGGTGAAAGGTAGATGGGGAACCTTATGGTGGTTGGGGCAGCAAACAAGTGATCGCTGTCTAAGAGGGGGACAGCCATACACTGTGCTGCGTGACATGATGCAGGAGAAAGCACACAGCTCTGTCCATGAAGTTGTCTTCCCCCTGCCTTCCCGTGATGAACTTAAATCTTATGAAACTTCTCATTCTAACCCTCAGTTTTTTTTGGAAAGACAGAGGACAATAAAGCCTGTTAAGTGACACCACAGAGGTGCAGTTTGCCAAATCCAAACCATGGGACGTCGTCAGCAACTAAATAGCATGAGAAAAGGAGATGGGCAGTGGGCAAAGGACCGATTCACAGATTTTAAAAGCCTTACAAGCCAGATGCAATGTATGGGTCCTGTTGGAATCATGAGTAGAGTAAATCAACTGCTAAAAGATGTTTTTGAGACAACTGGAGGAGATATTAGGTGATATTAAGGAGTGGCTTTTAGAGGAGATTATGCTAAGTGAAATAAGTCAAGCAGAGAAAGACAATTACACGGTTTCAGTCATTTACGGAACATAAGAAATGGCGGGAAGATCGGTAGGAGAAGGAAGGGAAGAATGGGGGGGGTGAACAGAGGGGGGAATGAACCATGAGAGACTATGGACTCTGGGAAACAAACTGAGGGCTTCAGAGGGGAGGGGGATGGGATTGGGATAGGCCGGTGATGGGTATTAAGGAGGGCACATATTGCATGGAGCACTGGGTGTTATACGCAACTAATGAATCATGGATTACTACATCAAACTAAGGTTGTACCGTATGGTGACTAACATAAGGTAATAAAAAATTTAAAAAAAAAAAGGGAGTGGCTTTTAATTTTGTTAGGTGCAATAATACTGTGAGAGATTTTATTAGAGATACAAACAGTATTTGTGGATGAAAAGATAGGATATATAGGAGGGACATAGATTTAGTAAGAATGGTAGAATGTTGATGATTTAATTGAAGCTGGGTGATGGGTACACAGACTTCATTCTACTCTTTATACTTTTATGTGTGACTTAAATTGCTTTTGTTGTTAAAGCTTTGTTTATTTAGAGTAGTAGATCACTAAAAGTCTACTCTCCATCCTTGAATGCCATCTGAAGTAAAACCAGCCATCACTTTTTATGCCATGGGCACTGAGTGCTGGAAGCACCCTTGATTTCCTTTCCTGTGTTAGAACCTAGTTATATTGGTAGCACTGTATTTTAACCTTCCAGTCTGGGCCTCATGGCTTAAAAGGACTGAATGACTCGCAGGCCAGAATTCAGCCTTGGATTCCAGTTCTTACTACTAGCTATGGAGCTCTGAACACTGAGCTTCTGCTCGCTTAGCTTGTCTAATCATCTGTAAAATCTACCATTTCTCCACTTCCTCATTGAGCTTGTATGAAGATCAGACAAGATCCAGTTAAGTGTAAAAATACCTCTGTGTAGTTCCACAGCGCTCAGGATTTACCTCAGAGTCCTTCTCACGGTATATTGCAATCGCCAGTTTACGCATGACTCCCGACTCAACTTTAGCTCCCCGCAGGTCTGTCCTGTTCACCGTGTCATTGTAGCCCACAGTGCCCGACACACTGTAGGCACTGAAATATTTGTGGGGTGAATTCAAGTACTGATGTTTTATTGCGAACCTTGCTGTTCGAGAAGTGATTTTACACCCTTGGTTCACACGAGTCATGCTTCCGCTGCAGGTTGAGTTTTAAAAGCCCTCAGCAGACACCTCAGAAGCCATGGTTGAGACTCTGGTAGTACCTGCTAGACTTGTCAGCCCTTTTGTGTTCAGTCTTGTCTGAGGCCGTGCGAGTGCGCACCTGAGCCCACGAGGCAGGCCCACTGACGTCACAGTTGCCAGGATGTAATGTTTTCTGTATTTCTTTGTAGGTGCTGCCATGCTTACTGAGTCCCTTCTCTCTGCTCCTCTATCACCTTCCGTCAGTGACTGTCACCAGCCTTCTGCAACAGCTCATGAACCTACCTCAGAGCGCAGCTGCACCAGCGCCCTCCAACCCTCACCTCGCCGCTGTGCTCCAGAACAAGGTGCTCGCGCCCTTGCAGGTCCCTGAGCTTGGCCAGCCTTCTAGACCTGAGTTACAGATACAAATATTGGCTGCTGTGGCAACTTGTGAGAAAGGCTTCTTTCAGGGGCGCCTGGGTGGCTCGGGGGTTATGCGTCTGACTCTTGGCGTGATCTCAGGATCATGAGATCTAGCCCCACATCAGGCTCTGCTCTCAGTGCGGAGTCTGCTTGTTTCTTCCTCCCCCCCGCCGCCCCTTCCTCCCCATGCGTGTGTGCGCCCACTCGAGGCCTCTCTTTCTCTCTCTCTAAAATAAATAAATCAATCTTTTTTTAAAAAGACATCTTCCAGCCAGGAAATACGTTAAGCTCCTAGTGTCAGAGGCTAGAAATAAGTGGTTTTGAGAAAATAGGAGTTTATCTCACATGGAATCACGCTGGCATAGTGTTCGCATGTCATCAGGGATAATAGGCTCCTTCGGTTTGCCTTCTCTGCAGCCTTGGGGGTGGCTGCCCCACTCCTGACCTCTCAGGCTCCACTCTGCGTCAGGAGCGGAGGGGCCAAGAGCTGCAGATTTGTTGTCTGCCTTGTTGGGTCCTTTTCCAGGAGTTGTAACCAACAACTTCTACTTAATCTCAGTGGCTCGGCTTCCCTCACACGCCACGGTAACTGCAGAGAAGGCTGGAAAACATCTTTTAGTTCACACCATTGTAATCTCAGATGAAGTCTGAGTTCTGACATGAAGAAAATGTCATCCGCACCCTTGCTCATAAGATTAAATAGGAGAACATCCCATTCCACGTTCCATCTACATCGGGTTGACGATCCAGAGACTTGGGACGCATAACGTAGAAGAGAGAACGTGAGCTTTCAGAGCAGCTTTCCGTCCCTTGCCTGCCAGTCTCTAGGTTTGTGATGCTGAGCACGTTGTTTCCCTTTGCTGAGCTAGTTTCCTGACCTGTAAGGGGAGGTGACAGTGGGCGATTTCAGAGCTGTCCTGTTATTCAGATGAGCCCACCGCTGTGAGAGTTCAGGTAATGCCCTTCCTCAGTGGGCACGTGTGCAAGCCCAGTGAGAAAGGGGGCGTCAAGGCCTCTTTCCCCTGGCTCCAGAAAACCTGCCAAAGCAGGACTCAGGGGCGGTCAAGAGGTGACAGTGATGGGGATTATGGAGCGATAGGCTCTGGGCCTTCCATGTCACTTGCTCTCTGAGTTTAATGTTGATAAAGGCAATAGAAAACCACAAGGTCGGATGAGAGAGTGTATGTGTAGCCCAGTATTGTTTTTCTGACAATGACATGAGTGTTCTCCTCTGGGAGGCGAATTCAGAAACATGGATTCCCTTCAAATCACTGTCGCTGTGATTCATATATTTAATCTTGTGCCACTTGTCCCTATTTTATTCTAGTCACGTTTAGCCAACATGTTTCCTGCTGGTACAGCCCATTAAATGAAACAAATCTTTCAGCTCAAAAGCAGATTGCTTAAATTTTAATAGTCCTAGATACGTATGTGATTATATCTGTGTACCCCTTCTTTGCTTCGAACATCTTGTCTAAACCGTCATATGTCCACTAGGGGCATATCCTTTGTTAAGAAAACTTTTTCAGGAGATTCAAAGAAGTCTGTTCATATCCTGATCATTTCAGTGACCTTTCTTTGTACATTTTCCCACCGGTCTTCACATCTTTTTTCTTGATTCAAAATATCGATCTGTTTAATGTTTTCTCTTACTTTTTCTGTGAACTTTAATTTTCTGTATCAAAGTTTGTCTTTGACTTTCTTTTTTAATCCATTTCTGCTTTAGTAAATACAAGAAAAACTAAATTCCCATTATCTGTGGCAGGGGTAAATTATCTTTTCATCTCACTTTGGGGTGGGGGAGCAGAGAGGATGCTTGGCCCTGGGACCCCCTTTGCATTGGTGATGCTGTCACTGCTCTGAAGTAAAGCTGGGAAAAAGAGCCTCCCACCTCACAGCTGTCCGAGCACTGCAGTGGGGCCGTTGTCATCTAGCCTGCTCCCCGTCTAATGCGGGGATCCCCTCGGCGCTGGAGGATGGAGTGGAGAGCTGAGTGGGATTGCCTCTGTCTCCTCTTGTAGTTTGGCCTGTCACTGCTCCTTGTCGTCCTGAGCCGTGGGGAAGACCTACAGAGTTCAGACCCTGCTACGGATCCAACACAGAACAACCAGTGGTCAGTCCGAGCTGTGTTTCTTCTTTCTTGTTCTTTTAGGTCATCGTTTATTCTTTCTCTCTTACTGTTCTTATCTGTTGTGTTAACGGTTTTTCTTTTAGGACGGAGGTGATGTTCATGGCAACCCGAGAACTTCTCCGGATTCCCCAAGCAGCCCTGGCCAAGCCAATCTCTATACCCACAAACCTGGTGTCCCTCTTTTCTCGCTATGTTGACCGACAGAAACTGAACTTGCTGGAGACAAAGCTGCAGTAAGTCTGAAACAGGAGAGTTCCACATCTTACTGTCGTTGGCACTTTAGAAGTTACGATGAGGAGATCAGGGGCATAAAACAATTTAGTGAAAGACATTAAAGATTCGTATCAAATACATGAGTATCTACTGGACACAAGATGCTGTGTGGGGTACAGAAGCACCCTCAGATCAGTAAGGAAGGGTAGAGAGATGGTAGGTGCTTTGTTAAGGAATTCTAACAAGGGTGTAATGTTAATGCAGAAGATTGCCTTCTGTTTTAACTCATTTACACAAGTTTCCTCTCTCTCTCTTTACACCCGTAGGCTAGTTCAGGGGATCCGATAAGAGATCTCCACAAGTGTCCTGTACCTCCTTTGGCTGCCGCCTGCACTGCCGCCGTCACAATGGAGTATGTTTAATGAGGGAGGGAAGGTAGCTTATTCCCCAAAGCGTCTTGTGGGACCGATTCCTGTCACGGGGGTCGGCTCTAAATGCCAGGTATTTCCCCACTGCTCTGTGAAATTTGGCTGGGTGATAACTTAGGCTGGTTTCTTCTTACCTTCTGTGTTAAATTCTGCATGTCCTGCTTTTCCTCAGTTCTTCTCCATTTTGCATTTTCTTTGCCCTAGAGACACAAATATAATCTGTCCCCTTACCCACCACCACGACTCCAGTTCAGAGTAGCTTGTAGCCTGCCAAAGGATTCCTTCCCTCATCCTACTAAAGTCTTCTTTCATTGCCCCATATTAATATGACTATAGGAAAACCAATTAAGTAGAAACCAAGATATATATATATATATATACACACGCACACACCCCCCTGCATACGTTCATGTGGTCTCCAGAGGATCCTTGAAGAACGAGTTTTAGATTGAAAACTACGTAGTTGACACGTCCCTCCTCTAAAAACAAACCAGCTGATGTATTTTTAATCTGTTTCTAGTCCATTTTGTAATTAATTTGATTTGTTTTAATATAAATACAGGGTATGCAGCACGTTAATAAAATCAGAACTCTTAATTGGCTGACACCCAGCTCTAGGCTGAGAAGTCCTGTTCCTCCTCCCCGCCGTATTTCCTTTGTATCTGTCCACCTCGGTGGAACGGCACACAGTTAAGCCCTTTTCCCGCTACAACTACAGTGTAGTTGAGCCTGTCCCCACAAGGGCGTGCACGGTTGCCCCGGATGAACCAGACTTAGAGCCTGCTTCCACAGCGTAGCCTTTGCACACTCGCTCTGTCTTCCTAGACAACTTCAATAAAGCCATGCGTTTACTTCCCTCTTCCCCATTTTTACTTGGTGTCATGGGTAGCAGCCCCCAGCGATAACCACGGAAGCTCAGTTCGGCTTACTCTGCAGGCACCTCCACACCGCGGGCTGAAGTGCTGTCCTTCCACTTCGTCTCCAGGTCCCACTCCCAGGCAGCCAGGGGCCTGGCTCTCGATCCCGGCAGGGACAGCCTACTGTGGTCCTTTCCACCTGTCCCCCTCCCGTGTGGCAGCCAAGCAGGATGAGGGGTTTGATCTCTAGAGATTACAGCCCTCCAGAAAATTAAATCAGCGTCAGTCTCACATGACTGTCCTGATACACTTTTTGCTCTTCTCACCCTTTTGAATGTTAGTGAGGGGACAGGTTATGATATTTAAATAGAATCAACATTTTGCACAGACATGTCTTGTACAACAGTAAAGTCCTCCATTATAACCGGCTGTCCTTGCTCTCCATCTCTGTCTCCCCCCATTCTGGAGCCCCGGCCCCTCCAGCTGTTCCCGGTGACATGACCTAGCTTCCCTCTGCCCTTCCCTACTGACTGTTTCCACCATGCGCCTTTCCTCCCTTCTCCTCATAACTGATCAAGTGAATACTTGACTATTATTTCTTCCTTTCTGTGCTTTATCTTTTTTTGTTTGGTTCTAATTAATAAAAATTAAAGTTTCTAAATTTACATTTTTATAGGGTATTGTAAATAAAAACAAATTGTATACTTGAAAAACTGCGTGCCTGCATTTCTACTTCTTGTTATTTGTCTGAACATGATTGCAAATGTGTTCCTAGCCTGTTTCGATGGACTGGGGAACGCCTTGGTGTTGGGGATCGGTGAGAATTTTACTTTTGTCCTGTTGTAAGGGAGACAGATTAAAGACCTTATGTTCACATGGTAACTTTCCTTGAAAACCCTAGGTGCTTTCGGTGCTCCCCCACCCCCCCTTCAACTACAAGACAAGATTGTAGATTGTGGTGGACGCACCGTGGAGTTCATCTGCATCCAGCCCCGCTCCAGGCACATGGGACTTTAAGAGGCTTCATAGAGCCCGGTTTGGCCTAAGCTGCCGGTGTGGCCAGCTCTGCCTCACATCGCACAGTTCATCTCATAGGAGATGGGGAAGTGTTGATAATTCCTTGTGGTAAATTTGTGTTATTTCAGACATGGGTGTTATTTTTACCCTAACATGCTCCAGACAAGAGGCTGAGCTCTCTCCCCTCACTGCGCCATTGTGGTGTGTGCTCTTGACTCTTCCTCACCGGATCTTCTCATGAGACTTTCAGGATCAAGCAGTTTCTGGCCGAAAAACAGAAACAGAATCGTCCCATTCCTCAGTGGGTTCCAATGGAAACTAGTACTAAAAGCTCCTTTCCAGGGGCACCTGGGTGGAGCGGTTGGTTGGGCGTCCCAACTTCTGGTTTCGGTTCAGGTTGTGATCTCCTGGTTGTGAGATTGAGCCCCACGTCAGAGGCTGCTTCACCTTCTCTCTCTCCCTCTACCACTGCCCCTCCCCCGCTCACTCACACTCTCTCTCTCTCATTTTTTTTTTTAAATTCAGCGACTATAATCCTCTAAGAAAAAGAAGACCCTATTAAGTAGTAGGTAACAGACTTGTGAATTATAATTTTTATAAAGGAAAGGGCAATTGAGTAATATTAAAAATTTCACCCTCAATAGAGTGGGTGATAAAGAAATAGAGAATATAGAGAAATAACGAGATACCTTTTCAACTTACCAAATTAACAAAATCTTTAAAAATAATGCTAGCGAAAATTTGAGACTGCCACTCATACTGGTAGGAGAAATGACATTTCTATAAGTGCTTTGGCAATGTGAAGACCTTCAGACCTTCACCGCCTCTGACTGATGGGGTTTTAGAAATTTAAGTGAAAATTCCAAAGGCATGATACATATATAATCAAAAAAGTACATCGGGAGGGGAGGGTATGTTCCTGATGGTTACTGATGTCTGTCTCCAGATGGTGGGAATACGGAAAACTAATTTTTGCTTTTCAGTGTTTCCCAAATTTTCCATAGAGAAAATGCATTGCTTATATTCTCGGGAGAAATATTTTTAAGGAAAAATTGCTTTTGAAGGGTTCAGTTAACGTGGGAAAATACCAAGAATACAATGTTAAGTGTAGGCTAGGTTCTGTGTAAGTATGTATGTGACTTAATCTGTATGGAGGGGGAAAAAATGGGGAAAAGGTGACGAAGTAGCCGTGGTAGCCTTTAAGGGGAAGGTTGCAAGGGATCGTGTGGGGGGGGGATTGTTCCTTTTCCCATATTTTCCAATGTCTTCAGTGACCATGTATTGCTGTTACAACCAAAAGGGTGATTCCTCTCTAAGAACTAAAAATAGGAGTAGCCTTCAATTTCTAGTAAGAAAATAAAGACAAAAGCGTCTGATCTAGTTGTGCTTGACTTCAGAGCCAAAGCATTTGACTTTGCAGCAGGTGAACGTGCTAGGGGTCCGAGAAAGTCACGTGAGAGCAAGGCAGTTACCCTGAGAACCATGGTCCGGTGTCCGTAACCCCGTAACTGAGATGGCATACCGATGGAGGGGTCAAAGAACGGCTTTGTTAAGTCCAAGCTGTAGCAAATAGTAAGCTTCCTATTTACTCTAAGTTGCATTTTTTCCAAACTGACCTGAATTAGGAAGGATCCCAGCTCCCTCTCCAGAAAGATTGTCAGCCAGCTGGCTTGACCGAAGTTGGCCTGTCTTTAGGAAGGCCAAGACCTGACTTTCTGAATTTGATACAGAGACCTGGATGCCATCTACCATCTGCCTGTGGAGGGCAGGGAAGTCCACTGTGTGAGAAGTGAAAGCGGGGAGCTGGAGGCGACCTCTGCTTCTCCTCTTTGCCCAGCCATGTCTCAAGTATATTAATGTCGTGACCTTTGAGAAACTACTGTGAGTGTGTTTAGGAAGCAGGTCTTCAATCTGAGGAATCAGCATCTTAAAATCACCTAATAGCATTGTTTTGACCTTTTTCCTGCTTCCTGCAGAAGCACAGCTGGGAATCGTTTGCAGGTCTCATAACAGCCTCTGCTTTTTGTTTTGCGAATGTTGCACATAAAGCTGTTCCAAGGCGCTTGCCTTTTTTATTCTGTGACTGTGGCTCTGCAAGCTCCCACCTTAGCCAAGTTCTTTCTCCGAGGCAGTATGACCTCACTCAGACCTGAGGGCTGGGAAACTTCTAGAAGGGAGCTAGGTAATCAGTGATGTGTACTTGGCCGGTTGCGAATACACTGTCTTAAATTACTTAGATGTTAAGTCAATCTAAGGAAGCAGAAATCCGCATATAACACATAGGGGAAGTGTCAGATTTCGCTCCCCCCCCAAAATGTATATCGTCCTCCAAGTGATTTCTCTATTCATATACATACATAGTTAGCATTCTAGATATTGTTACCTTTTTTCCCATAATACATCATGGACATCTTTCCATGTGACTGTGTAAGAGCTCCCCTGTTTTGTTTTTCTAAGATTTTACTTTTTTAAGTAATCTTTACACCCAACATGGGGCTCGAACTCACAACCCTGAGATCAAGAGTCCCATGCTCCAGCGACTGAGCCCGCCAGGCGCCCTGAGCCACCCTATCTTTTTAAGGATTGTGTAGTGTTCCACTACACATAATTTATTTAACTGCTCCCTTATTAATAGGATTGGATATATTTTTTAAAGAGTTTATTTATTTATTTGAGAGAGAGTGAGCACAAGCCAGGGGGACAGGCAAAGGGAGAGGGAGAAGCAGACTCCCCGCTGAGCGGGGAGCCCGATGCGGGACTTGATCTCAGGATCCCGGGATCATGACCTGAGGCAAAGGCAGACGCTTAACCAACTGAGTCACCCAGGCGTCCCCCCCCCCTTTTTTTAAAGATTTTATTTATTTGCCGGGGGGGGGGTTATTCGATCTTCAGATACTTTTCGTCATTGTCCATCCAACAGTGCACAGACGTAAACCCACAAGATCACCGTACAGCTCTTTTGTCCAAAGAACACTCACACTCATCTCGTCAGTCCCCTACAACCTTCTGGAGTAGGATGGGCCACTCTAAGGGGACAGTGCCAGAACTGTGCGTGTGGCCCAGAGGACCCTGCCGCGTGAGGGCCGACCCTGGGATCTAAACCTTCCGTTTTCGGCTGCACCGCTAGTGTCCCGGCCACTAGGAGGCTCCTGTGCGTAGTCCGTGCTTTACATGGAGCCGCTGCAAAGCTATGGGAGGTTAAGGACACATCTGCAAAGGCTTCCGATGGGATGTTAACGACTTCATTCTCAGTAGGCTCATCAAGCAGTTGCCTCTCAGTAACGTCAAAAAAGGGGGCAATCGAGGTCGTCACTGTCGGGGCCAACTGCACTGTATAAGGATCAGAGTTACAGCGGCTGGCATCTGTATGGTCCTTCAGTGTAATAAATCGGCCTGCCTGTGCGATGCCCGTGTCGAACTATGGCGTCGCTGGCTTTATCACGACAGCCCCGAGGTCAAGAAGGATTCGGTAATACACGTCAGGCCAGCACTTGCAATGTTGCAGGCACAGTGGTGACAAAGACAAACGGAGGCCCCGAGGTCTCAGGAGGACACTTAACAGGTAGTGACAGGTGCTCAGACAACGAAGGGTAAGGGAGTCCAGTGATGGGAGGGTGGGTACTTGAGACAGGGGTCAGGAAAGGCTTTGATGAGCAGGATTTTTCAGTCGTTTCATATTAGAGTTAAGTGTTACTGGGGGAAAAGCAGTTTTGAATAATCTTTTAAAAATTTATTATAAATTTGAGGGATGGCAAAAATGGTATCTTTCCTGGGAGTAACAGCAGCAGGGACAGGCTGGTGATACTTTTTTAAAATAGAAGAAACTATGTTTATTTTCTGTTATCAAAATGGAACCAAATGCCATGTCGTTGTGTTGATGACATCTGCTGTAACTGTTCAAATAGTTCATGTTATTAAGAAGAGACTTTATGGCAACTGAGGTACAAAGGACAGCCTGCCTAAGCTGTGGGCCTATTCAGAGTTTTGCCCTTACAAGTTACCTACTTGTTTAAGTCTGTTTCCCCATCTGTAAAAGGGGGAGTAAAACAACTGGGATTGTGACAAAGAATAAATGCAATTAGGGGCACCTGGGTGGCACAGCGGTTAAGCATCTGCCTTCGGCTCAGGGCGTGATCCCGGTGTTGGGGGATCGAGCCCCACATCAGGCTCCTCTGCTATGAGCCTGCTTCTTCCTCTCCCACTCCCCCTGTTTGTGTTCCCTCTCTCGCTGGCTGTCTCTATCTCTGTCGAATAAATAAATAAATAAATAAATAAATAAATAAATAAATCTTAAAAAAAAAAGAATAAATGCAATTATATTTGTGAGTGTGCTTAACAATCAGTAAAAGCTGATTCACTTTAATAAAGCTTCACTTTATGAACACACTCCTGCATCATATAAAGTCCCAGTGCTTCTAGGCTTCTCAGTGGCATGCCTAATTCTAATTCTCCCAAGGAAAGTCTTCTATCCCACTTGGGTTAGCTCTGCTGTGCTTCAAAGATAGTCTTGCATAATTAATAATTCCAGTTAGCATTTACCGATCATTTACTATATGACAGATTTCATTCATGCATTTTCATTTCATCCTTCCCCCGAAACCTTGAGAAACATGCAATTCATATGGTCATGAGAAAACTGGCAAGAGGTTAAGTATCACCTGAGATGCCATTCGCTTCACACAAGCAGAATAGGGACCCAGTGATCAGGGTCCTGAGGCAGAATAACTCATCACTATGCTTTAAAGCCTCAGTGAGCCCGTGCTGCCTCCTGCTAGGGTGTTAGAGATTCTCCCAGGCAGTAGGCAGGTCCTGTGGGATTGCCTACAAAATAGATACAGAATGTGGTCTTGCTAGAAGCCACCGTTCCCCCTGGTAACCCCAGAGCAGAGGGTTGAACGACGTCCCCAGAGGTTCTGTCGAAGAGCCTGTTCTGATATCCCGGCAGTTCCCACCTCAATTTTGTGTCTGTCTCGTTTTGGTGAATTCCATCAGCCTGCTGCACAAACCGGAACTAGAGCGGAAGAACAATGGGCTCAGATGAAGGCCGTGCTCCAGGAAAAGTGAGACAGCGGGCGAGGGGCACCAGGCAGACCACTCCTTGGTAACCGCAGAGAGAACCATTCTCTTCCATGCTCAGTGCAGCCCCCGGTTACCAGTGGGCTTTAAGAATTGTCCGGGCAAAGCGTGAACGACTGGCGCTCACCCCTGTGACTCTATGGCAATCAGAGCAACAGGCTTCCCACCAAGCGCAGTATCTGTCAGGTGTCCAGCCTGCCTTTCCTTTCCTGCCGGTTAAGGGGGACACATAAGGTAAGCCCGACCTACGGGGGAAGTGGTTTCGTGTTGCAGCCGGTGCTCTGGAAATGCCCCCTGCAGGAGCAGGTACGCCAACCCAGCGGCTGACGATGTCAGGGGCTCCGGGCTCGAGGCTGAGCCTGTCTCCCTCCGGGAATCAACCTCGCCCCGAGGAAATGCCTGGGGCTGGGCCGCCGTCTTGGACGCAGCCTGCAAGCAATGATGGACCAGCGCGGTGGTGCGAGGGCCCCGCCACCTTGTCTCAAGGGCGGAAGCCTGGCATGGGCAATCCCGCTCCAGCTCTCGGCACAGCCGGGTGCATCTCAGATCTGCTTCTCCCTCTGACCCGGTTTCCTGCGCCGATTCACGCTGAGCCTCTGGAACCTGTCTACTTGCCGCCACATTCACTCCTGGCTCCAGCATCGCTTCTAGAAAGCTGCAAGCGCTCCCCAACTGCTGGCTCTTCTCCCCTCCTGGGACTCCACAGTGACGAGGTCACTTTAATCCCTAATCGCTTCCATTATACTTGGACTAGAACCCAAAGCCCTCGGGAGGCCTGGCAGGGGTTTTGCATGCGCCCCCGCTTCATCCCTCCACCTCAGTTACTGCCTCTCCTCCTCAGGCCTCACACGAGAGTGACTATCTCCGGGGCCAGTCGGTGGCTCAGACGGAGGAGCAGGCAACTCTTGATCTCAGGGTTGTGAGTTTGAGACCCACGTTGGATGCAGAGATTACTTAACAATAAAAGTCTTTAAAAAACTGACTATCTCTATTCATTCTTTCCTTCTCTCACTCCTCCCCAGTCCCCACATCTTAGAGTGCATCCCTGTTTGAAATGGCTACACCTGTTCTTTGATAGCACCTTGGCTGCCCTCCACGTGACAGTATGCATGTACAGGATTACATATTTTCTCCATGAAAATACTATATATATATATATTTCTGTGTGTCTTGTTTAACACCTGTGTGTTCCCAAGATTCTCTGCCCCATGAGGAACTAGAACCTACCTACCTGTACATTCACTACCCTGTCCCCAACACTTGGCTCAAGCCTGGAGATGTTCTAGGAGAGCCTCAATAAATATTTGTTACGTGGGTGAATGGGCTAGGCTGTGTGATAATGGTCACGAGGGAATGGAAGACGACAGATACGGATCATGGGCTGGAGGAACTCGCCCTGAGTAGCTGTCCTATGTTGGGCACACAAATGACTTAAGGCAAGGCAACAAATGCTACAGCCAATTCTGTGAGTCCTGAGGAGGGAGCATTACTTCTAGGCAGGGAATCAGAGGAGACGCTGTGCGGGGAGACTATTACACGGGGTGTTGAAAGAAGGGGAGGCATACATGAAGGCACCCACGTGACCCATGTGGGCAAGTGCAGGGCAAACGTGGAAACAGACACGTGGACCAATTGAATTGGAGCACGGAATACATCAAGACAGGAGAGTGAGAGACTGCCTGGGAAAGAAGTGACTCTAGATTGTCAAGGACCTGACTTACCAGGCTGAGAAATCTGGGCTGTACTCTGGAGGCAGATGACGACTCAACCCAGCATTTGAAAATATTAAGGAAAATTTTCTTTTCAGATATACAACAAAAGTAGAAAGAACAGTACCGTAAACACCCATATACTTCTCACCAACATCCAACTATGAACATTGGGCTCTATTGCTTTACACAGACATACACAGATACATAGAATAGATACATAGATGCAAATGTGTGTGTGTGTGAATTTCAAAGTATGTATTACTTTTTCTTGGCCCGCTCTTTCTTTTAATCTTTCTTTCCTTTTCTGAACCATTTCAAAGGAAATTACAGACATTATGACTCTCACTCCCAATCGTTTCTCCAAATATGAAAGGGGTTTTTCCTTGGTAGCCATCACACCAATATCACATTGAACAGATGTAATAACTGCCTAATATCATCTAATACCATTCCATTTTCAAATTTCCCCAGTTATCCCCAAAATGTCTAAAAAGCTGTTTTGTTTTTCAGAATCAGCATCTAATCAATCACATGTGTGGGTGTGTCTTTTAAGTTTTTTTAAATTTAGGACCATCACCCCCTGGCCCTTTTTTATGACATCAATTTCCCTTCGTCTTAAGGTCTTGTCTTCTAGAAAACCAGTTGTCTTATAGAATGCCTCACATTCTTGATTTATCTGATGGTCTTCCTTGGGGATGCTGTTTAACCGGTTCCTCCAGCTCCTATAAACCAAAGGTTAGATTGGAAGGCTTGATTGCGTTCAGGATTCAGCATTTACGGCAAGAAAGCTTCATTAGGCAATGCCCTATACTTCATGCTGCAGCACACCAGGGACCTCACAAAAATACTGATTGTCCCAGGGTGAGTGATGCTAAATTGGATAGCTGGGTTAAGGAGGGGACAGCCAGATTTCGCTCCTGTAAAAGTATCTAATTCTCCTTTGTGATTGACAAGTAATCCGAGGGATGTGCTTGGCAACCCAAGTGACATTTTTGTAGCCGTTTAGTTTTAGCAAACATGTTCAAGTGCATTTAATCACAACAGCATCCCAGTAAGGTTGTATTCCCATTTAACGGAAGTAAAAACTGAGACTTTCCCAACGTCACAGAACCAGTAAGTAGCAGTGGCAGGACATAAGGATAAAGGGATTCATTTAACTCAGTATTTTAAAAAAACAAAATTAGGGTGCTAGGGTGGCTCAGTTGGTTAAGCATCTGCCTTCAGCTCAGGTCATAATACCAGGGTCCTGGGATCGAGCCCCACATCAGGCTCTCTGCTCAGTGGGGAGCCCGCTTCTCCTTCCCCCCCATCCCTGGTTGTGCTCTTTCTCTCTGTCAAATAAATAAATGAAATCTCAAAAAAATAAGAAATAACCTAAATTTAACTGCAGATTTTCAAAGTGTATCTTCTCCTCCAGAATTCAAAAAATATTTCTCTTTCATATCAACATTTTCTGAAAAAGTGTATTCTTTACTTTCTTGATACCAGAGAGCACAATGCCAAGGAAAAGCAATTTGTTTTACTGGCGTCTTAATAGCTATTTCCGTTGCGGGTTTAGACTAGCAAAACGTAGCAGGTGCCAGATTCCCCAAAGCTCCGTTTGTAACAGTAGTTCACAACATCTCCTTGTTCAAGGAGCTACTGACTCGGTGACTTTCCCAAACGTGTGAACCAAGTCAATGATGCTAAAGCCAACAAGGGCCCTTAGGTCTGGAAGAGACACCCCCCTGTAGAAGCACACACAAAGGCAGGGCCTTTTGAGCCGATTTTCTCCTCACAGCGGAGTCAGTAACTCGTGGGACGGAATGAAGGATGTTGCAGGTGGACTGGGGAAACCCGGGCCCCGAGGCCTCTGCCCAGCCCAACCCAGGGATGTCCCTGGAGGCTCTTGGTCTCGTCACAAGAAAGAATTCAAGGACAGACCAGACACAGCGGAGGAGCCATGAAAGCAGAAAAGTTCATCACAGTGCAAGTCCGCTCTGCAGGCTGGGGCTTTGGGTTTCTACCTTTTACTGACCACGGTTAGCCACAGGGAGGAATGTTACTGGATGCAGAGATTTCGTGGAAGCAGGATTTCATATCTTTTCTTCCTTATTTGGTCAGGGGTTTCCGGCCTTCTTGGTCACCGAGCTTGGCTTGATCTGGTTTCTTGAGGGTTTGGGAGTGCTGCCAGGACAGGCCTCTGATCTTCTTCTAACAGAACTGGCCACGACTTCCCCTTTTCTGGTCTCCAGGTATTCTAAGAACCTAGCTAGCTCCTACTCTAACATGTCTCCCCTCGAGGACTCTGGGCCCTTAAAATCTTTGAAGGGGAGGCGCCTGGGTGGCACAGCGGTTAAGCGTCTGCCTTCGGCTCAGGGCGTGATCCCGGGTTATGGGATCGAGCCCCACATCAGGCTCCTCCGCTATGAGCCAGCTTCTTCCTCTCCCACTCCCCCTGCTTGTGTTCCCTCTCTCGCTGGCTGTCTCTATCTCTGTCAAATAAATAAAATCTTAAAAAATAAAATAAAATAAAATCTTTGAAGGGAAAATGGGTGACGGCGCGTCATGCTGGTCTGGGACGTTGACCCTGCCCGAGGGTTCCAGAAGTCCGTGCTCTCTAAATTTTAGGACACCTGGATGGACAGTGGGGGGAGAAGGCAGTCACAGGCTTGGTGAAGAGGGTGTTGATAGGTTTCATCTTCACAGGGGGTGGGTTGGAATCCCTGGTGCACCATCATTCGAAAACGAAATTGTGGGGAGTCTGGAAAAGACAAACTTGACAAGAAAATGAAACAAATGAGGTTCAGAAAGCAAAAGTAACAATATAGCCACTAGTGGTCCTAAAAAGGGCAAGAACCAGGTTATAGATGGAAAGGTCTTATGTACAGCATCCCAAATATTATTAGCGGTATCGGCCCCTTTGGCCATTTCATGTAGCCTAATGGCAGGGGCATAGAATTTGGGGATGTTTTCTTCCACCTGTCCAGTGCTGTTGATGTAGGTGCAACATGTTCTGTTCATGACACCACATACTCCACCTTGTTCAGCCCATAAATAATCTAAAGCCAACCCGTTGTCTATAAGCACATTGGCCAAAGACAGATATGACTTGGGAGAGATCTGAGAAATGCGATACAGTGGGGAAAACTAGTTCGTCTAATGCTGCTGTCAGATTTCGCAGGGCGGTGTCATGATATGCAAATCCCCACAGAAAGAATGCACTTCCAGCCAATAGAAGGCCTATTGCCCCTCCGGTCTGGTGTGGGGTGGGCAGAATGATACACATGGACTCTAGGGTGCAACTGCCCCAATGTTTGAGATTATCAGTGCATTGAAATTCTAGGGCCAATATGGGCTGAGTAAAGATGGGCCCCTGTATATTTCACAAGGATGTACACCGATAAGGAGATAATTGGGAGAGGCACATAAGGTTATGGGATAACTTGCTGTTCGTAGCTCCTGGAGCTCTTGGACCCACAGGGAAGAGCTATTGTGTGCATTTGGGGAATCGAGGCCCACCCCCCTGTACCCTGGGGAACTAGAAAGTGGTTGTAAAGGGAGAAATGACACGGTAATGTTGACTGGTGTCCAGCTAGGCCATGATTCAAAACATTGACGTATTGGGGTTTTACTTGAAAGGGCAGAATTGGCACATAGCCCGTGAGTGGCATTGCAATCTGTGTCACTTATCATTTCTAAGCAGGCACGCCGCATTCCATGCCTGCAATACTGAATGGAGACATTGGAAAATCATCTCATGGTCCAAGGGTCGTCGGCAAAATGAAGTCCAGAGACTGCCCCCGGAGGTGATGCTATCTGGTAGCTGACCCATCTTTTAGGTCTGTTTTTAAGGGTTGAATTATTGGAGTTATCTGGAAGTGGATCTTAGGAATAAGCGGGGTGGTGGGAAGGGATAGGTCAACACAGATCCAATTAGGGCCAATGAGAATCCCTTCTAGGGAAGGGGAACTTGGCCTGGTAGGGTTTTGTTTTTTGTTTTTTGTTTTTTGTTTTTGTTTTTGTTTTTGTTTTTTGATGGAGAGTTATATTAGGAGAATGAGCAGGATAAAAGAGAGGGTAAAAAAGGTCTTTCAGGGGATATAAATGACAAATCCAGCAGCTGGAAAAGTTACTTCCCTGGGAGATTATGTTGGAACTCCTCCATCGATCTGCCCAGGTTAGAGCAGTAATGAGAATGAGAAAAAATAAGACTTTTAGGGCCATGTCTGAGGGTTAGACCCAATAGGAAAGATGTTTTTTGTTCTGTTTTGTTTGAAGGAGGGGGGTGGCTTCAGGAGAGAAAGAAAAACAATTCAGAGGTCCAAGCAGACAGAGGTTTGCAAGAAGGAGAAGCAGTATAAAGAAAATCCAGAACTTATAGCTTTTACACAACCATAAAGCTGAAACAAATGTATATATTAAATACAAGGGGAAAAAACTACAAAAGCAATAAAATTCAAATTAACAACATTTTTAAAAATCCAGGCAATAGCTAAAAGTACGAAGCAAATATTCATAGGAGGCTGTCGATCACTTACCTTTTGAAGACGTAGTGTTGATTTTCCACTCGCTCACAGGAATAGGATGGAATGTCTCAGTCTTCAACTGTGGGTAGTCTGGGGCCACTAGTCTTATTCTAGACAAATGAACCCAGCTAGTTATACCTTAGAGCTTAGCTGTTGCTGGGGTACTAAGAAGAACCTGGTAGGAGGGCACCTGGGTGGCTCAGTCGTTAAGCATCTGCCTTCAGCTCAGGTCATGATCCCGGGGTCCTGGGATTGAGCTCCACATCGGGCTCCCTGCTTGGTGGGAAGCCTGCTTCTCCCTCTTCCACTCCCCTTGCTTGTGTTCCCTCTCTCGCTGTCTCTCTCTCTCTCTGTCAAATAAATGAAATGAAATGAAATGAAATGAAATGAAATGAAATGAAATGAAATGAAATGAAATGAAATGAAATAAAAAGAAGAACCTGGTAGGGTCTCTGCCATTTGGGGTCTAATTGGTCTGAAGGTGAACCCTCCTTCCAGGTCTTTAATAAAACCACGTCCCCTAGCTTGATCTGGGCAGGGACAGGCTCTTTCTTGGGCACAGGTGAATTTGTATTGCCATAGTCTATGACATACCTGCTGTACCTGTCTTAGACTGATTAAATGTTTTATAAACTTGTGAGCTTCTCAGTCAAACAGCAGAGCTGCTGTTAAAAAGGGCTCTTATATAGCCTTTCAAAGGGGCTGAGTTGGAGATTCCTTTTGGGGGCCATTCTCATTCTCAAGAGGGCTATGGGCATGAGTTTTATGCAGGAGTCTGAGGTTTCCTGACAAAGCTTGGCCAAGATTTAATTAGCCCTCTTGACCTTTCCCAAGGACAGGCAGCGTGAAGGCGGTCATGAATTCCCAAGGCAGAAGACACTTGTTGAGTCACCCTTGCAATAAACGATGGGCTGTTATCATGCTGCCAAGACTTTGGAAACCCAAAGCGCAGGATAATTTCCTTTAGAAGAGCTTTCACTACTTCTTGAGCTTTTTCCGTTCTAGCAGGATGAGCCTCTAGCCAACCAGTGAAGGTGTCCACAAAGACCGGGAGGTATTTATATCCCTGAGACGAGGGCATCTGAGTGAAGTCTATCTTCCAGTCCTCTCCAGGGTATGTGCCTTGTCTTTGGATGGGCTAGAGAAGTGGAGATGGTCTAAGTCCACCCCCAACGGTGTTCTTGTGACATAGGTCACAGGTCCTGGTGACTCCCTTGATCACCGGTGATGGGATAATTCCTGACAAGACTCTATTAACTGAGGAGGTTAATGCAGCTCTTCCCAAATGAGAAAAGTCGTGCAGTCCCTTGATGACTTTCCATTGGGATGCCTGCGGAAGCATCACCTTTTGTTCTTATGTCCACCGTCCCTCAGGATGGAGTTGGTAGTCTTTCTGCTGAGTCCAGTTTATTTCCCTTTTTGTATATTAAGACCTTTGTTGGTGAATTCGCCTGTGAAGAAGTAAAGCTGCCTGTATTGGCATTTTGGAGCCCTAGAGCGATCTTTTGGAATTCCGACAAATATCTGGACCTGCCTGGCTTATAAAATGAGTCCGCAGGACCAACCGTCCCTCTGGGGTATCTGGATCTACACTGGAGAACTTTTGTGGCGCTTCTACTGGACGGGACTCAAGAAGAGCAGGGTTGTCATCGGGTCCTTGGGCGATCTCCCTCGCCTTATCATAGTTGATGAGCTTGATGATACATCTCTCTTTTTTTTTTAAAGATTTTAATTATTTATTTGACAGCCAGCAAGAGAGGGAACACAAGCAGGGGGAATGGGAGAGGAAGAAGCAGGCTTCCAGAGGAGGACCCTATGTGGGACTCCATCCCAGAACGCCAGGATCATGCCCTGAGCCGAAGGCAGACGCTTAACGACTGAGCCACCCAGGCGTCCCGACGATACATCTCTTCATGCTCTCCGGAGGGCATAGTACCATGTGGTCCCTGAAGGTTAGTCCCTGCTGCCCAGGCTCATAATTCCAATTAGGGTCTATCTGAGGTATGACAGTCATTCCAACCAGGATATCTGTTAGGTTGGGTAGCATGAAGCTTTCCTCTTCTGCCCAGATGAGGAATCGCTCCTCCAGATGGCAGCAATGGGACAGAATGACCAGAAGGTCCTTCCAGGTTAGATCAAAAGACTGGAGTCAGGCTCCTGAATTCCTCAGTAAATTTGCTAGGATCCTCAGAAATCTGGCTTAGCACTCATGGCACTGCCTGAGATCTGATATCAAAAAGGGGACATAGAGTCTTTGTGGTCCCCTGAGTTCCACCCACCACCTCCTGGAGGGGGCAGAGGAACTTTTTCTTTTGGCCAGAGTCTGGTCCAGGAGGGTAGATTGGTTGCTAGGGTGGGGGATTGGTTGCTTAGGCTAGAGCCAACGGTGTTGGGGTGTTTCTGAGGGGAGCTACTGCAAGAATTTCTTTCTTGGGGCCAACATCTAAATAGCCCCTCCTGATGTTCATGTTTTATATTTGTTGGGGTATCCCTGAGGGCCATAAAGGCCTGATTGGAAGGGATCTCTACCCACTTTTCTTGTCTCATACGGGAGAGATTGACTTACAATATAGTTTTATAGTTAAGACTATCACTTTCTGACAAGACCTCCCCTCTAGCTTATATGATGGCCAAGCAATGTTACAAAAGAAAATAAGCATTTTCCTATTTAGGCTTTCTAATGGGAGCTGATCCCAGTGTCTCAAAATACATCCCAGAGGGGAGTCTTTGGGGATGGAGGTGGAATTTCCCATTGTCTTTAGGGAGAGAGTTGACTCCTGTAACAAGAAAAGGAGCAACTAAACCAGGGTTCCCATTACCAGAAGCCTGGAGTCCTATTTCCCCGAGGAGAATTAGCTCTCTCCGAAATCTGATAGGATCTCATGGGTACTCTTCTAGAGAGTTCCAATGACGAGTGGACTGTCAGGGTCCCCAGCCTGCTGTCCATTCACCCCTGTAATCACAGCTGTGGCCAGCATGCCATGTGATGACCCAGCGGCCCTGGCACCCCAGGGCCCAGGCCTTTATCCGGCACCTGCTGTCCCAGGAGTGATGGCTTTCCTGAAGACCCAATAGAAATGATGCCCAATAATTAACCCTGATGTCCCAGGATGGGTCCCTCCAGAACGGGCATCATCTTGATTTCAAGATCTCTGAATATGCCACTTCCCTTGTTCTGAGAAGCCTCGCAACAGTTGGTGGCAAACAATAGCCACCAGGGACAGGGGTCCCTCTGATGGTCTAAATATTTGTCTGACCTGTTGATCTATTCCCCACTTTGTGATCAGTTCTGGTGAAACTAACCTCTATTTTACAGTTCTCTTTGCATCCCGGAATTATCTGGGTTGAGTCACATTTAATTAAGTGGTGGATAAGGCATACCCACAGGGAGAGATCTCGAGAAGTGGGGTCCTTTGCCAGGGTTTATGGCTATTTTATAGTGATCAAAGTCTGAGTTGGCAATCGTGTAGGATTTCTGCAATAGGGGACAGGACATCTCGCAGGCCTCCGTGCCCCACCAACAGAGGAGAGTGCAGAAGTAGGTAGGAGAGGAAGCAGTTGAAGGCAGACAAGGTGGGTCAGTGTCCCATGACCAAGAGGCAGATTCCTGCAGACAGAGTCAGCCTGGGAATCTCAGACAGTCACCTCGCGACCAGTGGAGAGGATCTCGGTGTGCTGCTGTCACTTGCATGAGTGACCATGGAGCACTCTCTTACATGTCTCGATTTCTCCTGCCAGAAGTCTAAGACTACCAGAGGGGGTCGCCACACTGGAGGATCAGACCTATGTGTGCATACCCAGATGAGCCAAAGTTTTAATTATCAGTGAGATGCAAAGCCCCGTGGGACCGCTGCACGTCCTGAGAAATAATCTCCGACACTTCCATAAAACTTTTAGTCACCTAAGAGTGCCTTTTGGCTGGAAGGAGCAAGAGTCCCTTTATTCTTCGGAGCTGAAAATCAGTCTCTCATAAATGCTACCAGATCGTCTGGTTCCCAGGTAGACCAGAAAGAGAGAGTACAGCAAAGGAGGAATGGTGACTTGACTAAGCAACTCTCCAGCACAAAGACAGTAGAGAGTTGGAGACTCACCAGTGGTGGAGAGGGTCGCTCAACGCCTTGTTACCTCCTCCTGGCTGGTTCACCAGAAAGGTGCTGCCTGTGGACCAGGGAAACCCAGGACCTGTGGCCTCCGCCCAGCCCATTCTAAGGACGTCCCTGGACACTCTTGGTCGCATCGCAAGAAAGGACAGGCCAGACACAGTGGATGTGCGGTGCGGGCAGGAAAGTTTATTAAAAAGCAAGTCCGGTGTGCAGATGTGAGAGCAGGTCGGCTCGAGGGAGAGCTGCACACTGGGGGCTTGGGTTTCTATCTTTTACTGACAGTTGTTAACTAGGGGGTGGAATATTTATTACCTGAGGCCGGGATTCCTTGAAAGCAGGGTTTCCCGCCTTTTCTGCCTTATCCGTCGGGGGTTTCCAGCCTTCTTTGTCAGCCAGCTTGGGCCAGTCTGGTTTGATCCGGTTTCCCGTGGCTTTGTTTTGGGAGTGCTGCCAGGACAGGCCTCTGACTTTCTTACAACTGCTCTGGCCGCGATTTCCCCTTTTCTGGACTCCGGGTATTCTGTTAAGATCTAACTAGCTGCCTACTCTAACAAGAGCATAGACAGTCTGGAATCAAGAGTTAAAGGGTGTGGTGCGGTGATGAGCAAACCGGGTTGGGGAATTAGGAGGATCTTGGATCCAGGAAGGAACTGGGGAAGCTATTTGTGGACTCCGCAGCAATCCGGGCCTCCAGCTCAGAGCCAGCTGCTAGGAGGAGGCCCTAAAAGGGGGCTTCTCACACGCAGTGGCTAACTGCTGAGAGGCAATCTTCCCAACGGGAAACTACGGAGGTTTTTAACTCAGGAAGAGGGACTCCAACACCGAGCCTACGTGAAATAACGCTTCGGGGAAGAGGACTCTCCTAACCAACACCGAAAAGCTGGAAGCAAACAAGCACGCCCCCAGGCGGGCTTCCCGGATTTTATTGGTTGCCTCCAGTCAGCCCCTCTCTCAATAGGTCTCTGTTATTGGTCAGCACCGCTAAGCGTCAGCTGTCACAGACAATATCCGGAACCAATCATCTCTAATCCCCACTCCGTCTCTCCTCCAACATGTGAGTGACATGCACGCGAACCAATAAAATAGGAAAGTGAGGATGTGAAAACGAGACTCCTTCCCTTTTCCCTCATCTCGTTCAGCAAATGGTAGCAAAGGCTGAGCAGCTGACCCCAACCACCAATCCGTAAGGGCGGAACAGGGCCGAAGAGAAGTGTGATGGGAGGGAGTGACGTGGCAGTGACGGGGTCATAAACTGAAATGAGTGGCGGAAACCCTGGCCAATCGGTGTTCGAATTGGCCGGGCACTCTGCATTCTCGAGTCCTCCCTGAGCGCCGGAGACTTCGGGAAAACACCAATGGGCTTGTGCCTGAGTCTGATTGGCCTTCACCTGAACCAATCAGTGGCGTGCCTGGAAGACGCGTCCCACCCCGGCCTCTCACTGGGTGGTGTGGGATGACAGGCCCGAGAGAAATGCCAATGTCCTAGGGGTCCTCCGCAAGTGACGCTCAGCGGCACCAATCGACTGCCTCCTTCCCGGGGGCCGAGCCCTCCTCCCGCGGCGGGCCTGGCGGGGCGGGGACGCTGCGCGGCCGCGGCTGATGCGCTAGCCGTGTGGGGCGCTCCGGGTGGGGACGGCGGCTCTCGTAGGCGGTTCCGGTCCTGTATCTCGGGGCGGCGGCGGCTCATGGCGGCGACGGAGCTGAGAGGGGTGGTGGGGCCGGGCCCGGCGGCCATCGCAGCTCCGGGTGGCGGCGGCACCGGTCCCCCGGTGGTGGGAGGCGGCGGCGGCCGCGGAGACGCGGGGCCAGGTTCCGCGGCCGCGCTGGGCACGGTGGCG
>NC_048233.1:79700965-79798561 GCF_002007445.2 Ailuropoda melanoleuca | reverse complement strand
GAGGGCTGGCTCTTCAAATGGACCAATTATATCAAAGGCTACCAGCGGCGGTGGTTCGTGCTGAGCAACGGGCTCCTGAGCTACTACAGGTAACTGCTTCCGGGGCGCCGTCCCCCACCGCAGCCCACAGTCCCCGCGCCGTCACCCTTTCGAGCCGGCACCGCAGCCAAGGTCGCCTCGGGCCCCTTTTCGTCTTGACAGCCCGCGACACGAGCCCACCATCACGAAAGTGAACGTCCTGGGTCTAAAACCCTCCACCTGGGTCACCCGCCCTTGGTGCGGTACCTCTCCCTCCGTCCCTGGCTTTTCCAATTGTTTGGAGAGCATCTACTCTTCCATTGTGTTTCCACCAGCACAGAGGTGCGATGATGAATTCTGCAAGGAAGGCGCTGTTGCAGGTGCTAAGGGGCACATGTAGAAGAGCAAAGCCCAGGCACGGCTCTCAAGGAACTTACTGTGAAAGTCCCAAGTCTTAGCTGTCTGTGCCCAGTCTCCAGAATTCAAGGTTATTAGCAGCCCTTGATGTTCTCTCCACTTTCAGGCACAAGGACACCAGGCACAGGGTGGCCTTAGTATCTAACCCGTCTCCTTATCTCCCAGACTTGGCATATGCTTTCACCTTCTGGACAGCCCAGAATGGAGATGTGCACTCCAGTGGTGCTTTTATTTATGCTGATCCCACCTTCCTTTGTGGGAATGATTTAAGTGGTCTGTCCAGTATTTCTGGGGTCTCTTTGGTTGGTTAGGTTTAAGTTTTATTAAAAGAAGAACCCATGTCTTTGGTATGATTACTTCTGTTCCACAGTGTTCGTTTTGAATGTTTAATATATATTTATGGTGACTTACAGCCTTGCCATAACTGTAGCATGCTTTTGGCTACTCGAGTTACTAGAGATACGATACTGGATATGGGGACAGGACGTAAACATTTCCTGAGTGCTGAACAGTTTGGATAGTTTCACTGAGTCCCAGCAATAACCCTGGGAGAAGATATTCCCATCTTACTGACGAGGAAACTGAGACCTAGCTGGGCAACTTTTCCAAGGTCTTAAGGAGTCAGGATTTGAAACTAGTTCTCTTCACACTAACATAACCTAAAACCCAGGTTAGTGTTACATGAGTCAATCAGATAATAGAGATCATTGCTTGTCTATAGCAAGTAAGTTTCTAGATCACAGTTACTATGTGTACTTTATACAGAATTTATAAGTCTCCTTTAAGGGAGACTTTGCTTAATATGATAGCATTTCTAATTGAAGTCTTTTTATAAAGACCATCCTATTTGAGACCCCAAACACTGTTAAGAATAGCTCACTCTATTCTCTTCCTCTGCAGGTAGTCATTCTGCCACGAGGAGAGTTAGGGTGAATGAATCTCTTCCATCAGCTCCACTGTATCAGCTCTTACAGAATTTTGAGGGGAAATTGAAGGTGGGAGTTGGAGGTTGTTGAACTAAGAACACATTCTTATCTAGTCTCTAACAGTGGAAAATGCCTTAGCATATCCTCACTGCTTAAGCCACATTGTGAGAAGTTGTTTGTATCATTTGCATTATTATATTCAGAATTGATTTTAATTTTAACCCTTTCTAAGTACTCATCCAGGATAATCAGTTTAAGGTGAGATCACAAATCTAACGTTTTAGTGTATTCCACAGTTTTTCCCCTACTCAAGTTCCTGTTTTCCTGTTACCCTGACCATCATTCTAATGTTCAATTGATTTGTATCCTAACTTGGCTTGTAAGTCACTATTAACATTGATTCCTCATTTTCAGAAGTTGTGTGTCATTTGAGGACCTTACTGTGTGGCCATTTTTCCTCATCCAAGTTCTTACCAGATCTACTTTCCAAGGCAGTTGATTTCTTTGATCAGTACCAGTCTTAATCAATATTGATTTGGCTGGGCATTAAGAACTTTCATGTTGCTGTCTCTTCAGGTATTTGCACCACTTTTAATTTCTCTCCTACAAGAGCTAGTGGTACCTGTCTGACTGCAGATCAAACTCCTTCCAAAGCATACTAAACCACATATTGGGAAATGTGCATAGGCCTGTCTTTGCTAGCTAAGATGGTCCCACCCACGAACCAACCAAGCAACAGGAACCAGGGTTATCAAATCTGTGCACTACCTTCAAAATCACATTGAAGTACTTCCTACCAACTACATTGGTAGTTTCTTCTTAACAGGGTTCTTCGGGTCCCCATTTCCCTAGAGTTATTTAGCTAAATTGTCATTCGTCCCGCTTTTCATGCCTCATAACCTGTCATCTCCTCTATACGCCTTATACAAAATACTGTTTTCTTTTTAACTGAGATCATGTATTTCTTGGACCCATCCTGTGATGAACCGTCTTCATGGGCTTTGGCGGGCCACTTCCCTCTTTTTACCCATCCTGTTCTTCCTTACATACACAGGTACATGGATGTCCCGTTACTTAAAACCCTATGTAGAACCCCAGCTTTCCCAGACACATGGTGACAAGGCCATAGCATTAGTTTTCCTGACTAGCTTCCAGAGATTGAGTTACTGTTTTGGCTGGCCTTTTTAGGGAACTTTCTAGACAGAAAGTACCACCTAATTGATACTGTAGTGCCTGAAGAATTTATCTTGCACTCTGAAAATCATATCTTTCCAGCCTCTGCACTAATCATTTATAAACATAGGTATATCTGCCTGAACCCAAGAGCTCCTGAGTCAAGCCTGTCTTACTGTTAGGGTTCCTTGGTATTTCTTTTTCTTTTTTAAAGATTTTATTTATTTATTCGACAGAGATAGAGACAGCCAGCGAGAGAGGGAACACAAGCAGGGGGAGTGGGAGAGGAATAAGCAGGCTCATAGCGGAGGACCCTGACGTGAGGCTCGATCCCGTAACGCCGGGATCACGCCCTGAGCCGAAGGCAGACGCTTAACCGCTGTGCCACCCAGGCGCCCCCCTTGGTATTTCTAAAACTGCTACAGACTTTATGTGATTTGAGAAACTCCTTTAGTTCATGACCGAGGCAGAAGTGATTCCTAGGAAGTGGCTGGTGAAAAGTGCCAACAGATTGTGAGGAACATGGTACAAAGTCCAAGTAGCACCTTTGGAGTAGAAAGCAAGGGTGAGCTGGCCTGTCAGCTGCAGGTCTGAAATTCGGCCTTCATTATTCACAATGTAACTGAAGCTTGGGGGCGGGGGGAGGGGAGGTAAGAATAGAAAAAAACAGGGATTCGCATTACAGTGTGGCAGGTGCAGGGGATGGAAAATGGCCCAGTCCTTTGAGACCCCCCTGGCCATCCCATACTGCTCATTTGTGCATCAGAGGAAGAAAAACCAGTTTCATGTGACGCACTGAACAATAGCAAATCTGTCTTCCTAAGCACAGTAAACAGACTTTCTCAAACATACCAAGTCTTAGTTTCTGGAGATGGGGTGTGTGTCATTTCTGGCATGCAGGAGTTCTGGATGTGCTGGGGGTGTGGGGCTGCTTGGCTCCAGTGAAAGGGAAATGGCTCCGTTCTGCAGTGTGGCAGTTGGCAAAGGACTTTGACCTCTTTATGTTCCAAGTTGGTCAGGGAAAACTGTGGTCTCAACATGCAGGTCTCTGGGCATAACCCAGCGGGTGGTGGGGAAATTAGCTCACTCTGCAAGGTATACTCAATTGTGCTAGCAGATTTTCTGTGAAGTAGCTTGTTGTCACCAAGTAGTGATGTAAAGTTCAAAAGTTAGACTATTAATAGAACTGTCAGTAGTGATGGGGAAAATTTTTACACCCAATCCTCTGAGAACAGATTTGCTGAATCTTTCCTAGCTATTAATAGGGTGGCTTAGGAGTTCCTACCAATAGAGGTCAGTGGATCTTTGGAAAGAGCATATTCCCAAAAGATTATACTACTTGGTGATTCTTTTGTGATTATTCTCTTTCCTCCCACAGAAAGCTAGTTATTCCTTTTTCATATCATTTGAGCTGTAGTCAGTAGTTGATGCCCTAAGCATCCCAGTGTGCCTTACCCTGATGCAATATAATTCTAAGCGTAGTGTGGCAATTCGTATTTGGGCTGAGTTGAGGTTAGGGAGGGGGTTTGTTCAGTATATGTGAAACGGAGCTATTCTTTCTCTGAGGGAGTGAGATTGTTATAAAGAATTTTGTTGTGTGAGTTTCTAAATCACTGTTTTATTCTTTTAAAGGTTTTATTCATTTGAGAGACAGAGCACAAGCAGGGGAGAGAGAGAGAGAGGCAGAGGGAGAGGGAGAAGCAGACTCCCTGCTGAGCTGGGAGCCCAACATGGGGCTCGATCCCAGGAACTGGAGATCATGACCTGAGCTGAAGGCAGATGCTTTAACCATCTGAGCCACCTAGGCGCCCCATAAATTACTATTTTAAAATTATAACTTTGCTAAATAAGAAGTAATTCCTGACTACAAAGGGTAATGCGGGAACTTTTTTTGGCGTGATGGACATGTTTTACATCTTGATTGCGGGGGTAGTTACACAATTGTATACATTTGTTAAAACTCACTGCATTATACACTTAAAATTGCTGAATTAACATTGTGTGTTGTTACACTTCTGTGAGGGCTATTTCTAAAAAGCCAAGGGTGAGAGGAACGGCAGAGCAATATAGTCTGACTCAGAAACACCACTTAATGGCTGTGGAAGGAAATCCCTACCGATTGTTTCTGGAATTTTAGGGAGCGCTGTGAGGGAAATAGTAGACGTTGCTGTTTCCTAAGGCTGCCGCATTTTCAAAAGGCTCAGAGCTATGCGGTGAAGGGTAAATCACCCATCCCCTTTCTGCTTAGCTGGTTTTTGTCTCGCTATTGCAGGTCAAAGGCTGAAATGAGACACACCTGCCGTGGTACTATCAACCTCGCCACGGCCAACATCACCGTGGAGGACTCCTGCAACTTCATCATCTCCAACGGGGGCGCTCAGACCTACCATCTGAAGGCGAGCTCAGAAGTGGAACGGCAGCGCTGGGTGACGGCCCTGGAACTGGCCAAGGCGAAGGCTGTGAAGATGCTGGCAGAATCCGGTAGGGAGCAGAGAACACCATGTCTGGGGAGATTTCTATTTGCCCCTCCTAGGCACATACCTTATTTGATCCCTCACTGTCAGTTAATTACCACCCATCTGACTGAGTCAGGCTTCTCCTCATCATGCAGTATTTCTCCCGGCGTGGTGGTTTTCACCTGGGGGCAGTTCTGCACTGCGGGGGTCATCACGCAGTGTCTGGAGATGTTTCTGTGGTTGTAGCTGAGGGATGCTGGTACTTGGACATCCACTGAGTAGAGGCCGGGGAGGCCACACGGGACAGCCCTCACAACAAAGAGTTAACTGGGCCCAAATGTCAGTAGTCCGGAGGCTGAGAAACTCTGTCCTAGAGGCATAATGGTTGTCCTTTTGGCTTTTAATGCCATTTGACTACATTAAAATTTTGGGAAAGAAATATTTTATTGTAGGTCTGTCTTAAGATTATTACAACTCACAGTTAGATTCTATCTTTACTTTTTTTCTTTTTCTCCGGCATTTTTTTACTTAAGTATCTTCTGAGTTGAAACAAATAATCTTTATAGATTGCCAGAAACATATGGGATACTTTCTATGAAAAATCTTCAGTTTGCTACCTTAGTATCACTAAAAAGAGCAGTCTACACTTTTTGATTTTTCTTCAAGGAAAATGGTGGGATTTTCCCTGCCCCACTTGTTGCTAGTTTGATCACACTGGGCTTGTCCACTCAGAGCTGACCAGGGTGGTCACCTGCTGGCTTTTGTTCATTTCTTGTTTTTCTTATCCCCTGTCATTTCTCACACTGTATTTAATATCTATTAAACAGTGAAAGGAAAATTCACCACTTTGTAAGTTTTTTTGTAATAGGTTATATTTTTACTTTAGTCCTGCCTCTTGGGCTAGCAGATAAGGGAAGGTCTTTACTTATTTCTTTTGTTTTGATTTTAGTGCTGATGTGAGCTCCCTCAAAGGAAGTGACACTGCTAGAAAAGTATTTTGCAGTTACAGAGTGATGGGTACAAAACTGATAGCGAGAGGTACAACATGGCTCTCTATTTGATATACTGTTGGAGGGTCATTTAACAGAAGACCTTGCATTGCTTTCAGTGCAAGGGTGGCTTTAGTGTCAGATGAGTTCATCACAACATTCCTGAGCTCTCCTTTGGAAGAGGTAAATTAATGAGTCTTTTGATGATTTAGACATTGTTTACAAAGAGTCAGACTGCAGTTCTCAACCCATTTCATACAGGGCTCACCCATCACCCAATGGATGATGGTAGATTTGTAGTAATGATCAGCTTGGACTGGATTGGAACCCTCAAGCTTGAGTGGTAAGGCTCAACAATTCATTCCCAATCCCAGGAAACATTTAATTCTCCATCCTGTTTTCCAGGGACCATTGGTTCTCAAACTTCAGTGTGCATCAGAGTGGCCTGGGCAACTTATTCAAAATGCAAGTTCCTGGGCCTGGCCTCAACACCAGCCAAATCAATTTCTGGGGTGGGGCCAGAGTGTTGGCACCTTTAAGAAGAAGCCCAGGGGTGGGAGGGTGGGGAAATTCAATGTAGGTGGACAAAAGATACAGACTTTTAGTTATAAGATAAATAAATACTGGGAATGTAACATACAACATGACGACTATAGTTTTGGGGTTTTTTTAAGATTTTATTTATTGGGGTACCTGGGTGGCTCAGTTGGTTGGGCATCTGCCTTTGGCTCAGGTCATGATCCCAGGGTCCTGGGGTCGAGCCCTGCATCGGACTCCCTGCTCAGTGGAGAGCCTGCTTCTCCCTCTCCCTCTGCTGCTCCCCCTGCTTGTGCTCTCACTCTCTCTCTCTGTCTCTGTCAAATAAATAAATAAATAAAATCTTTAAAAAAAGGGTGGACAGAGTTGGTAGGGTTCTGTCAGCTCTGGAGTCACATAACTAGAGTCCCGTAACTCACCTCTCGGCTCCTACAGATGAGTCTGGAGATGAAGAGTCTGTCTCACAAACTGACAAGACGGAGCTGCAGAATACCCTGCGGACGCTGTCCAGCAAAGTGGAGGACCTGAGCACGTGCAACGACCTGATAGCCAAGCATGGCACGGCGCTGCAGCGCTCCCTCAGCGAGCTTGAGTCCCTGCGGCTGCCCGCCGAGAGCAATGAGAAGATCAAGCAGGTCAACGAACGGGCCACGCTCTTCAGGATAACATCCAATGCCATGATCAATGTGAGTGCGTCTGGCGCCTGTGTCACCTTTTCATTCTTTCCCTCTTCAAAATGTAATTCTCCCCAAGTGCCGGGGAAAGTTATAATTCATAAAGCAGGGAACATAGGTCCTGCTTCACTGCTCAGGGGATTTAAGTTACATTGTTTGTTTTATGAAAGAGAACAGGCTGCACAGATGGAATGACTTTCACGCTCTGCTCGAACGGTCCACTCCAACTTGGGAATTTGTTAGGAGGCCAGAGGCCAGAGCAAGGCCCAGCCTTGCTTCTGCAGCCAGCAGGACATCTGATGGTGATGTTAATTGAGTCCCTTAACTTCTCTGGTTGCGGTTTTGTTTAATTGTTTTTATCTAACCTCTTCTGTTGGATCTGAGCACTCTCTGTGGGTCCCTTCCACTGTTGTGTGTGGGCTTCAAGTTGGGAGTCTTACCGTACTTTGCTTGTGTGTTCTGGCCTACAGTGTGGTAAGTGGGGGCTGGCCAGGTGCCAGTGAGAACTTTATAATACTAGTTAGTCCCATCTGTAGTCCTTGATTTCAGGGGTAATTCTGGGTGATAAGACAAAATACTCAAGTTTGGGTACTTTGCTTTCAAAAAGAAGGGACCAACGCTCTGTCTTATTGTGACCCCAGCCTTGGGTGGCTGTGTGGAGTACTTTAGCTGCTTGGGTGCAGGGCTCTACGTAAACTCAGGGCATGGCGGATGTTGGGATGTATTTCAGATTCTGGGTGATAGGTGTGAAATGGTTTTAAACAACACTGTTTCTCCTCTACTGGTAACTGATTCTCACCTGGCGGGTTGTTGCAGTTAACTTGCACAGAAGAACACCAGAGGATGTGTCCTAAAGCAAGTGAAGAGTATTCCGAGAAAGGGCTTATGCTGGTTTTTTCCCCTGTCCAATTAAATGGGATGAAATTACCTCACTAGAGCCAGATTTTCCCTTGTTCAGGAAGTGATACTAAGACATCTGCTTTGAACGAGTTTAGTTCACAGGGCTTCTAGAGATCAGAGGTCTTTCCTTGTGACCAGGGGAGAAGTTAGTTTTTCTCACTTAAAATGCCTTTGTTACTTAATAGAAAGTTGTGATCACCTTGATTTTCATATAATTTTCTGAAATGTTGAACATTTTCTTCAGTGCTCTGATTCACACACCAGGTAGAAGAGGCTAATTGTTTTTGTCCCTTTAAGGACTGCAGGAAGATCAGCCGTCTCCCAAGACCATTGTGCCCATCAGCACGAATGCTTGTGTTTCTAATGTCTAATCGTGTGCTCTTGTTCCAAACTGTCCACTTTTTAGTGACTGTGCGCCTGTTTTTCAGGTCCTCTTATGATCCGGAAAAACCTCATAAATCACACAGGTCAATTCACCAATAGTAAATAAATACACTTTTTAAATGGAACAACTCAGGACACAATAGTCTCCTGACAGTGAATGCGGTCTTTTATCCCTGCTCCATGGCAGTTTTTCTTCTCCTCTGGTGTGAAAAATGAGCTAAATCAAACACCTCTTGAATAAAAAAATCTCTCATAAAACTGAAACTTAGTTTGGATTTTTCATTTGAAAGAAATGCTCATCTTTGTTCCTTGGAGCAGGTCTTCTTCCCCAAGTTGTAAATGTTCAGAGTTTGTGTCAGAGGGAATGATCTTTTGGCAATCGGGGGTACGTTCTGTTTTTTCATTCTGTTCTCCCCAGCATACCACCTATGCCTCCTTCATAGCGGCATGTTGCTTGAAATGGGTATTTTTATCCTTGTGTTTTTTCCTTGGTATCTTTTAGGTGATAGTGGCAAGGCCTTAAAATTAACACGTTAACTTCACATCTCAAAACAGGCAGTTTTATCAAAGGAAGAATACATTTCACTCAGTTTCTTGATTGCTTAGGACATAGCTGTTCTTACGACCCAAGTGATTCTAACCTGAGAAATAGATCTAATACTGTTAGTGTATCCATTTGCTTATTCAGGAAACATCTGTTGAGCACCATCTGTGTTCTAGGCACTGTGCTAGGGGATATAAAACAAATGTGGATATGGCCCCTGCCCACAGGGAGATCATTCTCTAGTAAGGGGACAGAGAAGTAAATGGATCATTATAGGGTGTGCTAAGTGTCATGATAGAGCACGGGCTGCTATGGTATGTATAGAATAATTGGAGGTGTTTAGCTCAGACCAGGAAGGTTAGAGAAGGTAACTCCTCAACTAAATTCTGAAAGACCAGAGAGACTCTCCCTGTGAAAAAAGGCAGTATAGAGCTTGGGGGCCTGAAGTCCAACTGCCTTAGCTATCTACATAACCTGCTTCCTCTGTGAACTCAATTCCTTTTCTCTAAACGGTGATGATACTAGGAGCTGCTCAAAGGATTGTTGAAAGGCTTCTATTAATTAACGTAAAGGGTTCAGTGAAGTGCCGGACACATAATTGCCTGTCACTAAACTTTCGTTATGATCAGTATTCTTAAAAGAAGTGAGGGAGAAAAACTGATCTAGGTAGGGGTGTAGCTTATGCGGATCCCTTCGTTCTCTCGGAAAGTCTGCAAACTACTAATTGATTGTTAGAACAAGGAAGTAGCTAGAGATAAGGCTGGCCAGGGATTAAGTGTGGGGGAGGGGATGGGGTGCAGATCCTACTAAATGGGCTTGGTAGAGTGGATTAGAAGAGGATAAGGCGATTTTGATGCAGGTTTAACTGTAATACCTAACACCTTATTGAGTGCTTACTGTGAGCCTCAGATTTCTGAGTGCTTTAAATGTAAAGCGACAGCTCTTTGAGATAGTTGCTGTGGTGGTTGTTTACAGTGAGGCACAGATTGGTTAAATAAATAACTCATCCCAAATTCCATAGCTAGGCAGTGGGATGCAGCTGTGATTAGAGCCCCAACAATGGGACTCCTCTGAGTATGGAAGATGGAAAGACGTGTATACAGATCCCAGAAATAATTCTTAAAGAAGAATCAATAGGACTTGATAATCGGAAGTGGGGAGGGAAGAAAAAGTAAGATCAAAGGTGCCTTCTAGTTTCCTGGCTTGGTCAGGGGGAAGGGCCCTGGTACTGTTCTTGGTGTGAAGAACAAACACCAAAGGGAGAAGCAGAGTCAGAAAGGGAACTTGGTGAGTTCACTCTGGGACTCAATGATTTTGAAATTACTTTGAACCATTGGATAGACAATTGGATATCCTGTCTCCATGTATTCGAGCTGGAATTACTGATTTCATTGTCATTAGCCTATAAGCAAAGGTCGAAACCATGGGAGTAGATATTCTGTTTACCTTTTATTTTATTTTTAAGATTTTACTTATTTATTCGAGAGAGAGAGAACACAAGCAGGGGGAGCAGGAGAGGGAGAAGCAGGCTCCCCGCTGAGCAGGGAGCCCGATGCAGGGCTTAATCCCAGGACCCTGGGATCACGACCTGAGCCAAAGGCAGACGCCTAACTGACTGAACCACCCAGATGCCCCTGTTTACTTTTTAGTTTCTCCATAACAGGGCATAGACTTTTAAGTTTACGTTGCTTCCTTCCTTCCTTATTTATTAAGCAAACTTTATTAGGCTCCTACAATGTACAAAGCAACTAAGTTAGGAGCTGGAGTTATGTATATAAATAAGATATAAATGGTGTGTTCAGGTTGCTCATAATCCACCCGGAGAGACAGAAAATCAGTCACAATACCACTGTGGATGGTATAAAACAGAAGTGTGTGCAAAGTGCTATCTATGGACATGCAGAAGAGAGATCGGCTGCTTAGGAAATGATCACAGAAGAGGTACATTTGCCACAGATCTTAAAGAATGAAGCGGACTTGGCCAAGTTGAGGAAGTGGGTAGGAAAAGGCATTCCTGGCAAAGCAACAGCATATGTGTGTGGTAGGCAGGCCTGAAAGAAATATGTGTCCAAGAAATGGTGAGCAGGTCAGTGTGGCTCCACTGTCGGGCACAGGGGTGGGTCCAGCTGCCTGGGGAGGAGGATACAGGGCAGGTGGTGGCCACATCTGAAGGGCCCTTGACATTCAACCCAATAGTTAGGTTCCCAGTGGGGAGCCTGTGAAGGGGCTAATATGATGGTCTGTGTTTTGTCTGTAGATCCCTTCTTTGTTGCCTTACATAGGTTTCTAGTTTTTAAGGTTAGTTGTTTCTCTTCGTGCCCAAAATAACCAGTTACTTTTGCGCATTTTGATCTAATTCAGGGCAGATTCCCTTTTCTCAGTATCTGAATTCCTCAGCTTTAGGTGACCTGAGTGTGCTCAGGAAGGTATTGAAAGCAGTTATCCTCTGCTAGTCCTCCTCTTTCTTTTAGTCAGTAGATTGTTCTCCTCTTTCTTTTAGTCAGTAGATTGTTCTCCTCTTTCTTTTAGTCAGTAGATTGCTTCTTTTGGTTCAGTTCACCTAGCTGCCCTTTGCGATGTCGCCACAAATACCTTGTCTAGGTTTACTGCTCACTTGGCATTTGTTTGGTCCTCATGATCAGGAATATACAAAGGAACCATGACAACCATGTTCGGTTTTTTTTCTGGGGTTGACCTTGATTGCATCACGGAGCTGGCTGTCCCAGATACTGTGGAATAAAAAGGAGGCTTTTGCGTAATTTCCTAAAGTTCCTAGACTATGTTACTTAATGGGCATACAGGGGCCTGAGGGAAATCTCTGACTAGTTGAGTTGAGCATAACTCTTTCTCCATACAGGCCTGCAGAGATTTCCTCATGTTAGCCCAGACCCATAGTAAAAAATGGCAGAAGTCCCTTCAGTATGAAAGAGACCAACGTATCCGGCTGGAAGAGACCCTGGAGCAGCTGGCGAAGCAACATAATCACCTGGAGAGGGCCTTCCGGGGGGCCACGGTGCTGCCGGCAAACACTCCCGGCAGTGCTGGTTCTGGAAAAGGTAAGTCGCTTGGCTCCTGGGTGGCCTGTTCAGATGTGAGCCAGGTGGTTTGCTGCCATTGATAGACCTGCAGACGCTCCCGGATCAGTGACTGCTATGGCAGGGAATTGGAGCTGTTTACTTCTGGCTCTGCCCCTGCTCTCTACCCTGTGTTGCTGTGTTGGTAGTTAGTGCGGTCAAGATCCTGCTGGGCCAGGTTTTGGTAAATTGAGCCGAAGTAAACAAATGGCCTTCTTCTCCCCTTGCAGATCAGTGCTGCTCTGGCAAAGGAGACATGAGTGATGAGGATGATGAGAATGAGTTTTTTGATGCTCCTGAGATCATCACCATGCCCGAAAATTTGGGCCACAAGTAAGTTGTCCTTGACTCCCTCCAAAATGAACACATCGGACCATCAAAGTTGAGAAATGTTTCAGTGGGACTATTGTAGTTGTCGGTGTTAACTAAGATCTGGACTTTTCCTTAAATGAGTGGAAAACTCTCAACTTTGTTCCATGAACAAGTCCTCCAGAGATGTTTAAATTTGTGCATATTCTAATCTAAGTGTTGTCATCCGGTCACCTGGTACTAAGTTTGTGTGGTGCGCTTTGCATTCCGCTTTGTGGAGACCTGGTGAGGACCAAACTCTGGTTGTTGACCCTTGTTCTATTTCTCCTATGTTTCCCACCTGTGTAGACGCACTGGCAGCAACATCAGCGGAGCCAGCAGTGACATCAGCCTGGATGAACAGGTGACTCACATGTGGGAGCCATCGGGTGAGGGATGTGGCCGTGAATCCCAAGGATTTGCCTGTAAAGCCCTATGAGAAACAGAAAATACTGATTCTTTTTTAATATGGGGGAAGGGAAGCTTATAAATACCGGGTTTTCTGTTCTTTGTGGGTGATTGAATGGCTTTGTTTTTGCCCGTAGTACAAGCATCAGCTGGAAGAGACCAGGAAGGAGAAGAGAACTAGAATACCATACAAGCCAAACTATAGCCTCAATTTATGGAGCATCATGAAGAACTGCATCGGAAAAGAACTCTCAAAGATCCCCATGCCGGTGAGGCTCTTGCACACCCGGGCTCTGCCAGGAGGGCCTCTCAGGCCGCAGTGGGAAGAGTGCTGCTGTGACAGCCCCGTGCACCTGAGAGGCAGCTCATGCATGGCATGGTCTTTGTTACCCTTCCAGTCTAGAACTGTCCCTTAAATTAGCTGCTTTAATGTAGTCTGTGGATCTGGTATCTCCAGATCACTTCGAATCAGATGCATTTGTTTAGGACAGTTATTTATGAGCAGATCCCTAAGCTCGACGTGCTGAGGGCATGCACGGATAAATACAGCGTAGTGTCTGGTTTCAAAAAGCATGTAGTTTAAAAGAGACAGACAGGAAAACAGGTAGAAAAGTTGACTCTCGATGGTAGTGTTATGGGACGTACCAGCCATACACAGGCTTGGAAAGCACAGAACAAAAACAGTCCGTTCCATCTGGGAAGATGGGGACCATCTCCATGGTGAAGTCTGTATTTGGGCTGACCTCCCTGCCTCCCGCACTGCCCTTCTCCCATCTGTCCACACTGTTGCCAAAATGACATTTTTAAAATTACAAATGTCGTCATGTCACTCCTTAGCCTAAAATCCTTAACCGGGTCCTTTTTTGCTTTGAGGGTAGTCCAGATTCCTTAGTGGGCCTGTTACTTCCTCCCTTGGACCAGGCTCCACCCACACTAGTGATCTAGTCATTCAGAGTTATGTTCAGGTATGCAGAGGCATCTCGGTTTTCCCCCCTCAGGGCATTTGCACAGACTGCTCTTTCTGCCCCAACTTTCATCAGCTTCCCACGCACCCATGCTGCTTTTCTTTTCCCATGGCTGATCGCCTCGAGGATTCAGCTTAGCTTAATGTCTGTTAGCAAGCTTTCACCCATGCATCTGGTCAGGGTGAGATGGCTGTCCCTTGCGTTCCAATAGGTTCCATTGCTCAGTCATTACACAAGCATTTACTGATTGTCTCCTGTCTGCCTGCTGTTGTACCAGTGTATCAGTTACGTACAGGATCAATTTAAAGAAACATCCAAAATCTATTTGTCTAAACCCAGGGTAAGCAAACTGTGGGCCTCAAGGCCAAATCTGGCTGCCATCTATGCAGCCTGCAAGAGGCTAAGCTTAGTTTTTTTATTTTTAAATATTTCAAAAGTATAAAAAAGAGGATACTATTTCGTGATGAAAAAATTGCATAAAATTTAGATGTTAGCATCCCTCAAGTTGTATTGGAACACAGTGATGCTTGTTCATGCGTGTATTGTCCGTGGCTGCTTTCATCCCACAGCAGCGGTGTTGTAGCTGTGGCAGAGGCCATATGGCAGTGTCAAATGGGATAGTAAATATGTAGGCTTTGAGGGCCATATAAATATTTACTATCAAACCTTTTATAGAAAAAGCTGGCCAACCCCTACCTTAAACAAATATTAGCTTAACTCATTCTCCTGTTAAAGTCCAGAAGTAGGGGATCCAGGGCTGGGACCATACTCCACGCTCTCAGGACCAGGCTCCTTTCTGTCTTGTTGCTCTACTCCCTGTGGCCTCAGTTCCTAGGTCTGAAGTGGCTGCTCCAGTTGGGACCATCAGGGTCTCATTCCAGTCAGCAGGAAGAAGGAAAGAGAAGGCCATGCCCTGCCTGTGAAGAGTGCTTCCTGGAAATTGCATACACTAGTTTAACTTCACTCTCTTTGGCCAGAACTTCAGTAGATGGCCATAGCTGGCAATGAAGACTGCCAGTGGCGTGGCCTACTTAAACATCGGGGGGTTCTATTTCTTGCAGAAGAAAGGAAGAACGGAGAGTGGGGGGTAACATACAGAAATACAGAAAGTATTCTCCTCCCCTCTTGGGTCTTACGGGCCAGCGTGTGGCTTCTGCTTCTCCACAGACTGTGTTCCTCATGGGTGGAGACTGCGTCTTACTGGTCTTCATATCTTTGATGCTTAGCCAGTGCCTGGCACATAGATACCAGTTAGCAAATGTTGAAGTAATTAATTAACTGGGTCTTAGAAAACAAATAGATTTTTATGTAAGTGTGTAGGATTTTTGTTAGGAAAGTGTTGACCTCCAGACAAGAAAAGGCCATGAGTTAGCACCCTGGAGACACACAAAATAATTGGTTTACTGGGGGCCTGGAAAGCCACCCCACTTTTCTGGTGCCTTGCAGAAAGTAGTGGGAAGGTGGGCTGGAAAGGAGGGTCATTGCAGCCTCAGAAATGCAGTTCCTGCTTAGAATAACTTCTGCGTCTAGGTGACCTCTCTGTCTCCTTTTACCATTAGTTCCTTGTTGACATTGCCACTAGGGGTGTGCAGTCCTGTACCTGTTTGCCCGAAGCTCTAGTCCTCGCCCTTTGCCTGCCTTGTGGGGCGTCACTGGAGAGCTGGTTCCTCCAGGCTGTTCTCAGGTTCTGTGCCTTGGCGGCCGGCTATGCTCCACCAGTGCAAGGCACCAGTAGAAGTTCTGGGGGGAGCAGGGGAGAGGAAGGGAGGGACCCTGGCCAAACATTCTCCTGGGCAGTGCTTTGACGGTGGCTGGGTGGCGCTGGTTTCCACTGGACAGGCCCCCTGAGGCTTCAGCTTCTGCTGGGTGCCTCTGGCCTCTGGGCCGTGGTTCTACCGCTGCTTCTCCTTGTTCCTCCGGCCCCGTGCTCAGGGCCTCCTACTCTTGTGATCTCCATGTTGTCCTTTTCGGCCACCTAAGTCTCCATCAGCCGTGTAATGAATTCCCTCCTTCCTTCTGCTTTAAATTTGCAGGTTCATTTGTTTCCCTGTTGTGCCTCTGGCTGGTAAAATGACCAATATGAAAAGCTTGGCACCTTTAGAGACACTCTGGTTCCTGGAACAGTGGTTGGGGGCCAGGGCTGCGTGTGTGGGAAGAACAGCGAGGGCTTAAGGATGCACTGATTGCAGGCCCAGGCTGTGCGCATATGTCTTGTAGCCCAGTGGAGTGCACTGCCCGTCTCGTGTTCCTCAACATGCATGGAAGCGTTCCTTCGTGTTGCCTGAAATTCTGCCAATGAGAGATTTTGTTGGCGTAGTTTCTAAGTACCTTCTGTAGGTAGGAGAAGACTCTTCAGGATTTGAGCTGTGTTAGTCCATTACCCCTCTGTGTGCATTTTTTCTTCTACTGTTTTTCTCTTAGTGTCTCTCAGCATCAAGAATATGGTTTTGGAATATGGTGCCCTGTTGTAGTTGAAGCCGGTTAGATCCTACTTCCCAAAAGAGGAGTGTTTTGTTTTTGTTTTTTGTTTTTTTTAAGTTTTATTCTATTATTTATTGGCGAGAGAGGGAGAGAACGCACAAAGGGAGACTGAGAGGGAGAAGCAGATGCCCCACTGAGTGGAGAGCCCAATGCGGGCCTCCATCCCAGGACCCTGAGGTCATGACCTGAGCCGAAGGCAGATGCTTACTGACTGAGCCACCCAGGCGCCCCCAAAAAGAGGGGTGTTCTGTTGTTGGTCTGGTGTCTTCGCATTCACTGGGAAATTTTCAAAGAAATGCTGGGTATATTTCTCAGACAAAGCAGGCTGTAGCCTGTTTTTCATTTTTTCAGTGTATAAATGCATAGAAATAAACATGAAAATAAAATGGTTATCTTTGAATAATGGCATCTCAGGTAAATTTTTTTCCTTTTTAAAGTTTGTTATAGTAAAAATTACAAGACACTTCACAATTGGGAGGGCAATAAATATTAGGGTACTATGTTGCTCAGAGATTGGTGAGTAGGAGGTTGGACAAAAATGCAGGAAAAGGGTTTGGGACCACAGGAAAGAGAAGTGTTTTTGTTTATTTGTTTTAACTGAAATATTGCTCGAGGCCAGCTCTAGTCAATAGAAAGGGAATTGTTTTCCTCCTCCCTCTGTTCTCTGGATTCAGAACTCAGGCTAATGATATGCAGGCTTGTTCAGTGAGATTGCTGGATTGTAAAGCTAAAGTAAGCTTTGTGGGCTAGCCTGGGAACCTAACCTGTTTTTATAGTTATTTTAAAGTCATCTTTAATTCCAAATAGTCAGTTTAGAAGCTAACTCTTTTGGGGGGTGGATGGAACGATAGTGTCTCTTTTGTTCACGTCTCTCTATACCCAGTGGGTAATATAGGGTCTGGCACACATGAGGGCTCAATAAACATTTGTGGAATGCATAAGAGAATGAACGAATGAATGAACATCTTCTCCCTGACAGAAGCACACACACACTTGCTTCATTCTGTGGTTGAGAGCCCTAAGTTGGCTCTGAACCTTGAAAGGCAGAAGCACTCACAGCCCCAGTCAGCCCCCATCATGAGCACTCCGGTCCAGAACACAACTGTCCAGTGTCAGAGAAGGAACCAGAATCCTGGCCTGATACATAACTGAATCAATAGTTAGCAATCGAGGGGCACCTGGGTGGCTTAGTCAGTTCAGCGTCTGCCTTCAGCTCAGGTCATGATCCCAGGGTCCCTGGGATCAAGTCCCGCATCAGGTTCCCTGCTCAGCAGGGAGTATGCTTCTCCCTCTTCCTCAGTCACTCCCCTGCTTGTGCTTGTGCTCTCTCTCTCTGTCTCTCTCACAAAAATAAATAAATAAAATCTTTAAAAAAAATTAGCAATCGTCTCGTCCAGGAGTAGAAGCTACCTTTTGTAATGTTTTCTTTTCACCAGCCTTGACAAGCCTGTACTTCTAATTTACTACCCTTTCTTTTCTTCCCCAAGAATTTTAAATACCTCACTTCCTCTCTGGGTATACTTGTGCTAAAATACATTTCTTCTTTTATTCATTCTTTCTATACCTATTTGATGATGGTCTCCTATGGGTGAGGCATCGATCGCTTTCAGATATGCAGAGATGAACAAAGAGGCACGGTGCGCATCTCAGAGAGCTTACAGTCAGTGAAATAAATGAAAACAGTGATTTATACTGCTCGTTGACATGGACAGTTGACCAGGGAGAGTGCGTCACTTGTAGGTTAGATCTTGGAGCTGATCTCCTGAGCAAAGGCTCTTTTCTTCCCAGTGATTTGCTTTATCATCTTGACATCTCGATTTATCTTTCTACCTGCAAAAGCAGTCAACTGTCTCTTATAGATGTGTGGGCAAAGTTTTTAAATCTGTTCTTTTCCTGACAGGTGAACTTTAATGAGCCCTTATCCATGCTTCAGCGCCTTACTGAAGACCTGGAATACCATGAGCTGCTAGACCGAGCTGCAAAATGTGAGAATTCTCTAGAACAGCTCTGTTATGTTGCAGCTTTCACCGTGTCCTCCTACTCCACTACTGTCTTCCGTACCAGCAAGCCATTCAACCCACTCCTTGGGGAGACTTTCGAGCTGGACCGATTAGAGGAGAATGGGTACCGATCCCTCTGTGAGCAGGTAAAGGAGCCTCAGGACTGTGACACATTTACTTTTTGAAGAAAGGGATGGTTTTGGTTGATGCCTCTGGGTATTACATTTGCAGAAATTTCAGTTCCTGTCATCCCAGACTGCCTTCTTTTCCTTTAGGGCTTCAACACTGGAGGCCCTGGTATTCATCGACAGTTGTGGGTATAAAGCTGTCAAGTGTGCATTTTGGGTGTTTATCACCAGTTCATAGGCAGTATCTTTTCCTTATCCTTTTTCCTCCGTTAATTTGAACCACTGATTTCTTCAAGGTGAGTCATCATCCCCCTGCTGCTGCACACCATGCCGAGTCCAAAAATGGCTGGACATTGCGTCAGGAAATCAAAATCACCAGCAAGTTCCGAGGCAAATACCTCTCCATCATGCCCCTTGGTAAGGCTGCCATCTGTGTAAGAAAGAAAGATTTTCTGGCATGAAAGAAGTGGTCACTGATTTAACAGTCAGGAGACTGGAAGTCTGATTTGGGTACTGAACCTTAACTTGCTAGCTTTGGGCAGGTCATTTTACTTCTCAGCTATCAAATGAGTGAGGAGGCGGAGAGTCCTTTAGGATCCGTCCAGTCATAAATGCTTCTTCGTTTATAGCTAATAAATCTTGAAGTACTATTTTAGAATATAAAATCTAGCATGCGTGAAACTCTTTCTCTTAGCTGGTGGTGTTGCCCCCACTACTCTAGCAATCAGCTTCACTCCATAAATCATAATTCCTGGGACTGCAAGGTTAGGTTTCTCGGACGGTCCCTCCCCTTTTCCTCTCCTTTCTCCCCCTCTTCCACCACTGGAAGGGTGAGGTATCATTTATGTAATGGCTGAACTCCAGGTAAGATGAAACTTTATTTTAAAAGATCTTATTGGATTACAAGTTAATGGTGCACCAACATCAGAAAGATCAGGCCTGGGAATAGGGAGTCCTGACATGCAGTATCGGAGAGTCTGCACTGTCGGGGAAGTGAGGTTATTCACAAAGTGTAGTAGAGATTCCCGAGGCTCTCTTGAACCAGAGCAGCCACGTTTGGCCTTGTGTGTCCAGGAGAGTGAATGCTGAAAAAGAAAACGCAGAGCAGACAGAGAGAAAGCAAGTAGCTCCCTAGAGACAGAGCCGAGAGTAACCGCCTAAGCTCCTGGTGGCCTTCCGTTTCCCGGTTCTTGTCTGTCATGAGGCGGAGCCTTAGTGCTGGGGTAGAGTCATCTTCTTTAGTAAATTCTCCTTTCTCTCAGAAGTACAAAATGAAGGGGCGCCTGGGTGGCACAGTCGTTGAGCAAGCGTCTGCTTTCAGCTCAGGGCATGATCCTGGCGTTCTGGGATTGAGCCCCACATCAGGCTCCTCCGTTGGGAGCCTGCTTCTTCCTCTCCCACTCCCCCTGCTGTGTTCCCTCTCTCACTGGCTGTCTCTCTCTGTCAAATAAATAAAATCTTTAAAAAAAAAAAAGAAAGAAAGAAATACAAAATGTAGCAGGTATAGAATTTAAAAAGTTTCTAGAAAATAAAAGTTAGCCAGAAAACAAATGCAAGAATGTGTGTAATACATTAAAAGGAGAAAAAAAAAACGGGAGTGTTAGCTCTTACAGCCTTGTGGTTGATATGCAAAAGACTCTTAGATGAAAAGGTGGCTGAGTGATTTTGGTCTTGATGTTTACTGAGGACCTTAGAAAAGGTTCAAATTGCTTGATTGTCTTTGATGTTAACAATATCAGAAGTATTAGGTTAAGAGTAGTAAAGCCTGGGGTGTTCTAACCTAATTTGCAGAACTTGGATGTTAAATGGTCATATTGCAACATGACTTTCACCCATGGAGAGGTTTCAGAGGCCCCGCGAGGATCTCCAAAGGGATGGGTTATTTTTAATTCTAAGGAAGGTTGTATACATGTTAAAAGTAGCAATAAATCTAATAAATAGCAATAAAATAGCAGTAAATCTACCAGTGATGCGCTATACACTTTCTCTGTGATTTGACTAATACAGAGTTTCGTGAAGGGTAAATAATTACTATATGAACATAATATAGGTGGTGGATCTAACTTTTTAGAGTTAAAAAATTATCTTTGGTAGGATTCCATTCCTGTGGTTATTTAAGGATTCAGGTCACCAGGATGTGTTGTCTTAAGTCCCTCCATCCATTAAATACTGAGCACCTGCCATGTACCAGGCAGGAAGTGTAAGTGAGCAAAGCTAAGATCCCAGCTTTCATAGGGAGACCGAACAAAGAATTGACATAGTGATAGAAAACTCAAGTACGGAGAGTGGGATTTCTGGACATTGGCCCTGGGGGTGGCTGTATTTCATATTTTGGATCAGTGACTTGGAAGGAGAATCCTGCAGTGAAATTTTCACATTTGCAATGGCACTTGACTCTCCTAGGGTAAATTGTTAAACCAATAGATGTCACTGAAGAACAATTTATGGACAGGGTTGTGAGTGAGTAGACAGACAGATGGTTTTTGGAGGTGGTGGCAGGGAGTCTGAATTTCCTTGTAAAATACACTGGAAAAGTTAGAACTCCTGAAATCTAGAAAGAAGAATGCTTCTAGAAAACATAATGGAAGTATGCAAAATGAAGACAGTGGCAGAGGATACATCATGTGAATTTGCTCATCAAGTTCCAGGGCATTGGAACCAGGTAGTTGCCTTAAAGTTGGAAGAGACACATTTGGGGCACCTGGGTGGCTCAGTCAATTAAGTGTCCTACTCTTGAATTCAGATCATGATCTCAGGGTTGTGAGATCGAGTCCCACATTGAGCCCGCACTGAGCGTGGAGCCTGCTTAGGATTCTCTCTTTCCCTCTCCCCCTCGCCCCACTCACCCCCATGCCTGTGCTCTCTCTCTAAAAGAAAAGAAAGAAATGGGGCACCTGGGTGACTCAGTCAGTTGAGCATCTGCCTTCAGCTCAGGTCATGATCCTGGGGTCCTGGGATCAAGCCCTGCATTGGGCTCCCTGATCAGCGGGAGAGCCTTCTTCTCCCTCTCCCTCTGTAGCCCCCGCTGCTTGTTCTGTCTCTCTCTCTGACAAATAAATAAATAAATAAATAAATAACTTAAGAAAAAAAAAAAAAGAGACACGTTTATGTATGTAGGTATTTATTTGTCTTAAGATTTTTATTTTTAAGTAATAATTTAATAAGTAATTTTCTCTACACCCAGTGTGGGGCTTAAACTTACAACCCCAAGATCATGGGTTGCATGCTCTACCAACCGAGCCAGTCAGGGACCCCTAAAGAGACACATTTAAATGTGTGTTATTTTATAGTTTTGGAGCTTTCTAATCCAAGGAGAATCACAATTGGGGAATATGAATGAAAAAACCAGTAAGAAAAAAAAAATCAGTTAGCCTGTTGATCTCTGTGTCAATGACACTACTGGGCTCTGTGGACCTTGATTTTGCTCCTGAGTGGCATTTAATAAAAAAATTCCCCCTATATATATTTTATTCATTCTTGCAATTTCTACTTCTTGATTAAAGTGATTACTTATAATTATACGAATTAGGTAGGATTTATATTTGCCATTTTTGTTTTTTGGGTTTTTTTGGTGTTTTTTCGTGTATTGTCTGTCTTTTTTTGTCTCTTCCTCTATTAGTTCCTTCTTTTGCGTTAAATAGATATTTTTCTAGTTTACCATTTTAATTCAATTGTTATTTCTTTTACTATATGTTTAAAGACATTTTTATAGTGGTTATCTTGGGTAATACACTTAACATCTAAGCATCTTGTTCAGATTAATACTAATTTAATTTCAATAGTACACAGAAACCTTGCAACCATATAGATCCAGTACCTTTTTCCTCCTTTGTGGTTTTATTTTCATGTAAATTGTTTTCATACATTATAATCTCATCAACATGGTTTTATAACTTGCTTTATAGGGTGTTTTTTAAAATCATATAGCAGAAAAAAGTTGCAAGGGAAAAATACACTTATACTGTTATTTTTTAAATAGCTACAGTTATGTTTATTAGTCTGTTTTTTTTAAGATTTTATCTATTTATTTGAGAGAGAGAGCGTGCACGCATGGGGAGGTACAGAGGGAAAAGCAGACTCCATGCTGAGCAGGGATCTTGATGGGGGACTCGGTCCCAGGACCCTGGGATCATAACCTGGGCCGAAGGCAGATGCTTAACCAACTCAGCCACCCAGAGACCCCTTACTGGTGTCTTCTTAATGGAGATTTAAGTTGCTGTCCAGTGCTGTCCAGTGTCCTTTCATTTCAGCCTGAAAGACTTCCTTTACAATATTTCTTGAAAGGAAGATCTGCTAGCTATGAATTTGTTAAGTTTTTATTTGTCTGAAAATGTCTTAAGTTCTTTGTTTATGAAGGATAGTTTTGCTGGATATAGAATTCTTGGTTTGATAAATTTTTTTCTTTCAGCATTATTGGATATGTCATCCCACTGCCTTCTGGCCTCTGAAGTTTCTGATAATCTCACTGAGGATCATGTATATGTGATACATCATTTCTCTCTTAGTGCTTTCAAGATTCTTTCTTTGTCTTTCAGGAGTTTGATTATGATGGGTTCCATTGTGGTGCTCTTTGAGTTTATCCTGTTGGAGTTCATTGTGCCTCTTGGATATGTAGATTAATGTTTTTCATCAAATTGGGAATTTGGGACCATTATGTATTTAACTGCTCCAATTATGGGGTGTTTGGGTTTTTTTTTGTTGTTGTTTTGTTTTGTTTTGTTTTGTTTTGTTTTAGAGAGAGAGAAACCGGGGAAGGGGCGAGGGAGAGGGAAAGAGAGGATCCCAAGCAGGCTCCGTGCTCAGTGTGGAGCCCAATGCAGGGCTCGATCTCATAACCCTGAGATCATGACCTGAGCCAAAACCAAAAGTCAGATGCTCAATGGACTGAACCACCCAGGGGCCCCCTTAACTGCTCCAGTTGTGAACACCACCTCAGGCAGCTACTATGTTAAGCATTTGTCATTGGTTGTTTTGATTGTCACCCCTGGGGAAAGGCTGTTTGAGGCGAATAGGTGCTAAGTCAGGTCACATAAAGGTAAGCCCTTGTGCGGGAACCACCAGACAGGTCAGACAGTGACAGTTCCTTGGAGTCTGGGCTTTTGGAGCTTCATACCGTTGCTCCCTCCAGTGTTTGCTAGGCTGCTTGCTGGTTTTCATGTCTGCCGTGAGTGACGCTGCTGGTTTTCAAGGCGACTGCCAAGCTGGGGAGAGGAGGATGGAAATAGGGCCAGTTAAAATTCCACAAAGCTCATTTTTCTTACTAGAGTTCTGAAAAAGTTGATTTTGATTATTTTTGCCTGGTGTTCTTAATTGATTTTACTGAGGAACAGATCTATAAAGTCCTTACTTGACCATTCTGAAGTGCCTGTCTTCCTTTTCATATATATTAAGTGCCTCAATTTTTAGATCTTTAACTTCCTGTCCAGTCCCCAAGACACAAATATTATATGAAGGAAGGCAGTCATGGGGCTTTCTTTATTTTTCCACTATCCTTGGGAGATGGGAGGGACATTCTGCAGAACAACAGGTGCATCAGCAGGGTGGGACATATGGTTATGGTATTGGGCAGTACAGACATTCTGATCTTATTTTGAGTTTCAGCTCTGGCCCTTACTAGCTGTGTGACCTTGGGAAGATTACCTCTCTGAGCTCAGAGTCTTTGTTGTTAAAAGGGGGATGTGGTAGGCTAAATAATGTTCCCCTCCTCCCAAAATAACGTCCACATCCTAATCCCTGGAACCTGTGAATATCTCACTTCTCACAGTGAAAGGAACTTTGTAGGTGTGGTTAAATTAAAGATCTTGAGATGGGGAGATAATTCTGGAGTATTTCTATAGGCTCAATATAATCACAAAGGTTTGGGGGTCCCCAGGCCCTCTGTACTCCTGACCAACTGGCTTCAGTTTCGATAATTGGCTAGGATAACTCATAGAACCCAGGAAAGAACTATCCTCACTTCATAGTTTTATTATAAAGGGTACAAATCAGGACCGGCCAAACGGAGAGACACATCCGGTCTGCAAGTGTCCTGAACATAGAGCTTCCATGCCTTCCCCCATGGAATCAGGGCACATAATCCTCCTGGCACATTGATGTGTTCATCAACCAGGAAGCCGCACCAAGCTTCATTGTCCAGAGATTTTATTAGGGTTTCATTAGGAGGGCATGATTGAACCATTGGCCACATGACTACACTTAATAGCCAGGCCTCCTTCCCTCCCTGGAGAGAAGGGAATACCATTCCCAGGAGGTTGGGAGGTCTGGCTGATAGCAAGTGATTCAAGGCCCCAAGTCACTAATTACACGGTTGATCTTTCTGGCCTGGCCTCATCCCGAGCATAAGCTATCTAGGGGCCCACCATGTTACCTTATATGCATAAACTATCAGGGCCCCCATTAATAACACACTACTATCACTTGGGAAATTCTAAGGGTTTAGAGGTTCTTTCCCAGGAACCATGGACAAAGACCAGACAAATTCTTTATTATACAACCTAGGGTCACACCTCTGATGAGCATTGGAGCCAGGATTCAGTCCAGTTCTGCCTGATTCCAAAGCCCCTGCTCTATCCACTACTCCATTACTGTTAAGGCCCTTAGAAGAGTGGTTTACTTAAGGTCACACAGCTAGTTACTAACAAGAGGGCCTGGCCCCCGGGCCTGACTACCAATGTGTGCTCCTTTCCACAATTCAGTTTATTTTTTCATGTTGGTTCCTGTAACTTTTGCAACTTGTATGGCAGGCACAGTTGGTGAAGAGATTGGAGCTTTTGCTTTCATTTTTATTTCTACAATTGCAGAATATTGCTTCCTAGCTAAGCCCTATCAGTTGTCAGTGTTTGTCATCATTTAGTTATAGTTTATTCATAAATTTAAAAATGAAGTGAAAAAATTCAATCAGTACTTCCAACATTTAAGAAGATTATAAATCCTTTTTGGTTTATTGTTTTCCTTTTAAAAGTAAGAAATATTGATAGAAGAGGATCAATCCATTGTTATTTGTAGCTAACATGGTGCTATTATTCTAATATTTGGCTTAATTTGTGTACTTCTTCCTGTTTCCAGGTAGTATCCACTGTATTTTCCATGCAACTGGGCACCACTACACTTGGAAGAAGGTTACCACAACAGTGCACAACATTATCGTGGGCAAGTTGTGGATAGATCAGGTAAGCAAAGGTGCCCAAAGTGTTCTGAAGTTCAGAAGAATATGTTCGTAGGTATGTCTGTGCAGTATCAAGGACATGTGAACTGGCCCCAGACTATTGTTACTGATTTATCTATTTCTCCTAAGGAATTGCTCTCAGCCAGAAGCCCCACCCCAACCTCTATACCACAAAATATTTTTTTGTAAATAACCAGTTTATAACATTCATTCCATGACTACTCTTCCAGGACTGTGTTGGCTACTGTGAAAGGACAACAAAATGATAAACACGGCTCCTACTCTTCATCCTTTCATTATTCATCAGACATTCACTGCTAGGCAGAGTGCTAGGTCTTGGGGATACAAAGCAAGATAAGACATTGTCCTTCAAAGAGTTCTTGTATCATTGGAGATAACATGACAAATATGTATAGATTGAAAAGTATTAACAGAGGGGCGTCTGGGTGGCACAGCGGTTAAGCATCTGCCTTCGGCTCAGGGCGTGATCCCGGCGTTATGGGATCAAGCCCCACATCAGGCTCCTCCGCTATGAGCCTGCTTCTTCCTCTCCCACTCCCCCTGCTTGTGTTCCCTCTCTCGCTGGCTGTCTCTGTCTCTGTCAAATAAATAAATAAAATCTAAAAAAAAAAAAAAAGTATTAATAGAATATGCTAGTGTTAAGAGCTGTACGAAGATAACATCTAATTAATTGTCAGTGTGCTCTTAAGATGATGGTTGCAGTAAATTCAGAAAAGAAAGGGAGGGGCGCCTGGGTGGCTCAGTTGTTACGTGTCTGCCTTCGGCTCAGGTCATGATCCCAGGGTCCTGGGATCGAGCCCTGCATCCATCTCCCTGCTCAGAGGGGAGCCTGCTTCTCCTTCTGCCTGCCGCTCCCCCTGCTTGTACTTTCTGTTTGTCAAATAAATTAATAAAATCTTTAAAAAAAGAAAAAAAAAAAGAAAGAAAAGAAAGGGAATACTGTCTAGCAGTCAGAAAAGCCATGGTAGATGTGGGAATTAAGCTTTGTTTTTTTTGTTTTAAAGATTTTATTTATTTATTTTAGAGAGGCAGGGGCAAGCAAGGGGAGGGGCCGAGGGAGGGGGGAGAGAGAGAATCTCAAGCAGATTCCACACTGAACACAGAGCCCAATGCAGGGCTTGATCTCACGACTCTGAGATCACGACCTGAGCCGAAATCAAGAGTTGGACAGTTAACTGACTGAGCCACCCAGGCACCCCAAGCTGAGTCTTAAAGTGGTTTGGGATTTAGAAGATAGAAAGGAGGAGAAAATGAATACAATGTAGAAAGGCCCGGCATGTGCAATCTTGTAATTGTGAGCAGAGTACTTTGATATAAGCACAGAGTTCATGAAGGGTATGAGTGGGGGGTTGGTTTGGAATGGTAAATTATTATGTGACTATCAATATGTGTGCTGAAAGGCAAATCATGCCACCTAACATGTGGCACATGATTGACAGAATACCAGAAGGCCATTTGATCTTGATCCCAACCTGGAATACCAAGGTTCCAAAGGAATGTCACAGCTTGTCGGGGTCGGCTGAGACTGGGACTCTTTTTTTTTTTTTTTTTAGATTTTTTTTATTTATTTGACAGAGACAGAGACAGCCAGCGAGAGAGGGAACACAAGCAGGGGGAGTGGGAGAGGAAGAAGCAGGCTCATAGCGGAGGAGCCTGATGTGGGGCTCGATCCCATAACGCCGGGATCACGCCCTGAGCCGAAGGCAGATGCTTAACCGCTGTGCCACCCAGGCGCCCCTGAGACTGGGACTCTTAAGCAAGGGAGTCTGAGAGTGTACGATGGAAAAGTGAAGAACTATGAGGCATGGGGTCTGGCAGATATTCAAGTCCTCCGGTCTTAATAAAATCAATCCATGATGCTTTTTATTTTATAGTCTGGTGAAATTGATATTGTGAATCACAAGACGGGAGACAAGTGCAATCTTAAATTTGTTCCTTATAGCTACTTCTCTCGTGATGTAGCAAGAAAGGTAAGTTGGAGTTTATATGCTTTTCCTTAGTGTGTGTTCCATGGAAAGCCTACTCTTTGGGGCCTGGTGTAGATGATGGATGAAGAGACAGTCTAAACATATATATCTCCTAAATATGTATATGGTGATTTGGGGCGGGGGAAGGAAGAGGTAAAGGAGAAAGTCAGCAGGAAGGGGGACTAGATTGCATTACCAAACCACGTCATTGTCTTTTCTGGTAAAGACATTAAGAAAGTGAAAGTCAAGAGCAAGGAGAGATTGAAAATGGGAAACACAGAGGAAGGACCAATAGAAGGATTTCAGGAAGAAGGATGGGCAGTTTGACCGCAGTGAGGTCTAAGCACGAGTCCTGTGTCACCACCACAGCGGAACTGTGCCAAGAGTTTGATGGAGAGTGAAGAAGAGTTGGGGATTTAAATCTGTTTGTGGCTGTCTCTGAAGAAAGAAGAAAATACCAGAGAGAAGAGAATACCTTAGAGAGAAGAAAATACCATAATTCTGAGTACCATTCAGATCCTTTCCAGCATATATCGTTGCAACAAAAATCCCTACACAACAAAATGATGAAACCCCAACTTGTGGCTCATTTATTTTAAGCAGCTCAAAAAAGTATACCAGAATAATTTGGGTGCTCCATGGTGTTTGTCATAGCAGAATTTAACCAGTATTGACCGTAGGACTTTGGTTTCCAGAATAGTCAGGTAAATCTAACCCACAGTGAATGCTGTACTGCAAAACCCTACTCTCCCATCCTTGTAGGTGACAGGGGAAGTGACAGATCCATCAGGAAAAGTTCACTTTGCTCTTCTGGGGACATGGGATGAGAAAATGGATTGTTTCAAAGTACAGCCAGTCGTTGGGGAAAATGGGGGTGATGCTCGGCAGAGAGGCCATGAGGCAGAGGAAAGCAGAGTCATGCTATGGAAGAGGAACCCTTTACCGTGAGTATCAGTATGCATGCTGTCCAGGTAATACTTTGACCTCAACCTTGGAGCAGTACTGATGGCATTTTCGCCTTCCTTCCCACTTAATTATGTGAGGGATCAAGCCAGGGAAATCAGAACCTTTGGAGAGATTACCAGAAGGCTGTCACAGTATGATTTGAGTTGTAATGTGCCTTGTCAAGAAAATTGAAACTAATCAAGTCACATCTGCCAAAAAATATTCATAATTTAGAGCAAAATGACTCAGAAGCAGCTAGAGGAGAAAGATGCCTACCATCGTTAACAACTTAGCCTGAGACCCAGTGGCTGTGTAAAGGTCCCTGAGATCGGGTACTGGGATTCAGAAATAGATGGAGGCCATTTGTGTCCTGTCATCTCATATGTTCAGTCTATAGTAGGAGCCAAGATTATCCCAGAAAGAGATTAAAAAGAATGCAAAGGAAATAAGAATAAGGAATTTTCATTTAGTAGAATGTTTCATTCTTCTTAAGGAATTTCTTCCTAATCTCTGCTGAGCACAGCACAAGCCCAGCAAACTCCTGGAGCGAGTGATGCCTGGGGAGGGGCTGGGGAATGGTCCAGTCTGGGTCTCTGCACGGGGGGACCCTGCCCTTGTCCTAGAGTCTGTCCATCTGTAGAACAGCTTTGGGGAGGCCGTCTTTGGCCGTGTGCTTGGTTGTTGCTCTTTAACAAGGGCCTGGGCTCTGGCATCACCCTTTGTCTTTCTCATCTTTTACTTGTAGGAAGAATGCAGAAAACATGTATTACTTCTCAGAGCTTGCTCTGACGCTCAACGCCTGGGAAAGTGGCACCGCCCCCACAGACAGCCGGTTGCGGCCTGACCAGAGACTGATGGAAAATGGGCGCTGGGATGAAGCCAATGCAGAGAAGCAGCGCCTGGAGGAAAAGCAAAGACTTTCCAGAAAGAAGAGAGAAGCAGAAGCTATGAAAGCCACAGAGGATGGTAACGAACCTGTCTTCCACTCTCTCGATGGGTGGAGAAACGCTTGGTGTGTTTCTGGCTCTCATTCTGTTTTTCTTTACCCGCTTTCCCTTTTAGGCACACCCTATGATCCCTATAAGGCGCTGTGGTTTGAGCGGAAGAAGGACCCTGTTACCAAGGAGCTAACCCATATTTATAGGGGAGGATACTGGGAGTGTAAAGAAAAACAGGACTGGACCTCATGCCCGGACATTTTCTGAAACGGCAGCAACAGAAAGGAGGAGGATCTAAAGGAGAAGAGGACAGAGGATGTGCGGGAAAGCTGGCATTTGGGACTCTGACCGAGCGCTTTCCTCCAGTTTGTCTGTCTTAACCAATCATTTTGTCCAAATCAATCACCAGAAGCAGACACCAGTGGTGGTGATTGGCTGGTTGCCTTAGCTGATTGAAACTGAAATCGACTCACTAGACACCTATGTTTGTGAAGGAGAGGCTTAGTGGCCGGAAGGTAGCGCTGCTCCACTTCTGCAGAGCCAGCTGTTCTCGGCTCTTCCTTCTCCCTCTGCCCCCACTTTACGATGACGTCATTCACCCTCCCCTGTAGTGTCCTGCTCAGCCGAGGTCTGCATGAGGTGATGATTCAGGGGCATTTTGGTGCTGTTCAGAGCGAGCGCTGAATTTAGAAGCTCCTTGAAAGAGGAGCATGTAAGACTTAACCAATGGAGGCATCGTGAATGACCGCGGTGGAGCTTAGGCATGGCGTCGCGAAATGGGGTCACACACGGGGGCAGTCTCATGGGGCGTCGGCCCCGAGAGAACTACAGTATCGGAACGATTGCAAGGGGGCTTGTTCTTTAATATTGGAATACTCAGACTGACATTTCTTAGAAGTTTCTATCTTTACTTGTGTAAAATACCCTTCTGCTGTCCTCCATCTTTGACAGCAACCGGAGACCACTTTGGTGGTTGGTAGGAGGGTTGCATTACCCTCACCAGGGAGTTTTATGGACTTCCTCAGACGGGGAACTTCTGAGAACACAAGGCAGGATGGAAAAGACTGCTAGCCACTTTGCTTTCCCAGTTCCTCCTCACCTCCATTCTTCATTGCCTTTCTTGCTCCTCCCTCCCTCCCCCCCTTCTCTCTCTCTCTCTCAGCACAATACCAGTTTGGGTCTGTGCCCCAGTGTGGAGCAAAGCATTACCTGTCCCATTCTGATGTACTTCAGAATTTGAGAGAAAGAGTTAATTGGAAACAAAGTTTTCACCATCTCTCAAGCCCCAAGGACTGGAGCCACCTCTCGAATAATGTGTTAAATATCTGTATATTATATATATGTAGAGAAAAATCTAATTTTTTTTGTTTGATTTTCCTTCTTCCCATTAAGAATCTTGTTTTTTGATATCCTTTGTCTCCCTGGGACTCTCTCTTGGACACACTGATGTGGACTGGAGCCTCCTCTGTTTTCCATCTTTTAGGGGCAGACAGATTCAGAACCTGAGCAGGATCACCTCCGGCCGTTCCTGAACAGAGACTCGATCCCGGGTCTGTATCATGGAGTGTCCACTGCTGTCTAAATTCTGCTCTCCTAATTACCTGAGTCTTGAAAATGAAATCCTAACTCTTTCCTGCCTTTTTTCCTCCTTTTGTTAGGAAGAGCATGGGTAGAGAGTCAGGACGGTAGTTTGCAGTTTCATTCTGCCTCTGCCCAAATCCCAGCACACACAGCTGATTCCCAAAAGACACTTCTTCCTAGGACGTGGGGCTGAAAGTGCCATCCTGTGGGGTGGGTAAGAGAACTGCTCCTGCCGGGCCCTGGCTTCCTTCATTTTGTGTTCTGTATTTGTTTTAGTTGTCTTGTTCAGAAATCTGCCCCTGTGCAGCCCACCCTTGGTTGAGGATCACAAATTGAGGTGCCTTCCTTGTATGCTTTCTGTTAGTGTTTTCCGTTTCTGTTCCTTAACTGCTGAGCCTCAGCCAGTGTGGGTCCTGGGGGAAATAGCATTCCAGAGGAAGCCATCCCTGCGTGGAAATTGGATTCATACCGGGTAAATTAGTACTTCTATTCCTTCCTCGCCATTCCTCCCTTCCTAGCTGTGATGCACTTGAGAGACGGGCAACCGCTGGGGAGTTTCCTCCTAAGACCCCGATTCCCAGCCTAAGCGCGGGATTGTGCTGGGGCTTCTTTCAAGGAGGCCCGCCAAGGCCGTGACCTAATCGGGGGGCTTTAGCCAGAGCAGGAATTCCTCAACCAAACTGAACGTCTCTGCTTTATCCCCCACCTTTCTTCCTCCACCATCAGCACTACATTTCCCAGCCTGATCCCCAGTCCGATTCCTGCTAATGGAGAAGCTTTGAGTCCTTCAGGTGAAATGAAGTCACATCAAAACAAAACTATATGTATTTTCATTTTTTTTGCCTTATTGTTTTTTTTCCAAGAAAACTACTAAATTAAATAATTTTTAAAAAGTCATTGTTTGTCTGCTTCGCTTGACTCCTACTAGATAAGAAGTGGCGGTGGGAGCGGCTACAGAACTGGCCGGGTGCGGGTTTGTTCTTGGGAATCGGGCAGCTGATCTGTGTGAGAAATTGAAAGAAAAACGGGGCACGGGTTTCCAGATGTTTCAGCTGTTTGACAGTATTCCCAAGGGCTTGTGGACAGGAGTAGTTTAACAGTCCCTTCCACTTTAATGGAATGTCATCATCAATGTCCACCCCCCCCCCCACCTTGGTATAGGGAATCTTTTCTAGTGTTTTTGATGTGCGGGGCCTGTTTCACCTAAAAAAATAAAAGTTTTCTTGGATTTAATTTCTCTTGCCCATTTAGATTCTCAGATTCTTAGCTGTTTCCCATACGGATTCAAATTCGATACTTTGAAACATGAGCAATTGAGTATTGATTTGAAGGCCTTGGAGAGAATTAAGGGCCGAGAAGATGCTTGTTCAGGGTTTCACTATAAAGTTCAGGGAGGGGAGGGGATGGGCAAAAGAATCTAAGGGGCCGGGAGAGGCTGCACACAGGCCCTGCCCTGCGGCCGAGTGTCTGCTTCTGCGTCCAGCGTGCTGAGTTAGGAATTCTGAACATTGTCCGGCTTACACTTGAACAATTTTAAGAGGTAAATGTTAGAATCTTCATGTGAAATACAAAGAAAGGCGCTGGGGGAAAAAAATCCCTAATTTAAATAAATTCACAAAGGCGCTGGGGGAAAAATCCCTAATTTAAATAAATTCACTAATAAATTACCCAGCGGTTACACGGCTGATTGGTTAGTCATGGTGTCGGAATTCAAAGCTGGGTTTGTTTGACCCCCGAGTCTGTGACCTCTACAACCTTGTGTTCTGGGAGAAGCTGGGTTGGAAGGCAGCTGACAGTGAAGTCATTTCTTCCTGCATTAGGTCGCATCATGGAGTAACGCACACTTCTGTTTCCAGAGGCTTAGTGATGTGGATAGCGCCACTGAGGAGGTCTTTGAGGGAGGTCCTGAAGGAAGGAGCATCCTTGAAGTTCAGCCTCCAGTCTCCTTGATTTCTCAGGGCTCTCATGTCCACAAAAGTAGGTATGTTGCCAGAGACTGTTTTTTGAGCCTGGTTCTTGGGAAGGCCACTCATCTGTTCGTCATTGCCTGATTCACATTGCTGGGCTTGATAGGAAGTTTCAGGACTGTCAGGGTTTATTTCTGGCAAGCTAAAAATCATTGCAGTAGACGTGAGCGCTGCATCCGGCCATCTTGAATAGCACTGTGCCATATAACTTCCTCTAATAGGGGCAGTCAAATGTACCTGAAACATTTTAACAATCCCTTCTTTAGTCCTTTCATGGGCCACTGTGACCTGATGAATCGTGATGTGGATCCCCAAGGGCCTACCACACTCACTCATGATTCAAAATGATAACCCAACAAAATGATAAATGATAACACTTGTCGGGGACCCCTGAAGTCCCACAAAAATGGTAAACCTTAAAATTTCAGGGCCTACTCTGCTTTTGGCAAGATAAGTGAAAACCAACCCTAAAAGGAGATGTAGAAATCTTCGTCAGTTACTCACTATAAAGTGCATACCTTGTGAAACTCTAAGATTGTTGTCAAAATGTAGAGCTTGCTTCTAAAAGTTATAAAGCTTTTGCCCCGTGATCTGCCCCGCCTTGTGGGAAGCATTCCAAGCCTCTCATGGCTTTTCCTTCCAAGCTCAGACAATAATGCACAGTATATTCTCCTCAGGCCTTCCTCCCTACTAGCTTTTCAGTTCACACAGACTCCTCAGGGGAAGGAAGCAGTGTGGCCTCAGGAGGCATCTTTAAAGTCAAGAACTAAAGAGCTCAAATCTTCTATAAATAGCCTTGCAGAGGTCACATTTGAGTTTAACCAGGTGATTTTAAAAGTTAGTAAAGAACCAGTTGGCCCCGAGATAGGGCTTTCTCTCTCTTTCTCTTTTCTTCCGTCTGTCCTTTCTCTCTCAACATTGACTCCAGTCTGTTCTGTAACATACATTAGGGATAAAAATGACAAGAAAGAGCTCTGATAAACAGGCAAAAAGAGTCTGGTTTGATAAATGGTGTGAAAGCACTGGAGGGGGCCACCGGCCTATAGGGCTCAGGGAGGGACTGGATAGAGACATGTCAGAGAAGGCTTCTGGAATTAGGAAAATGTATCTGAGTTGAGAGTTGCAGGCTTAATAGGGGTTAGGGAAGGGCAATGTATAGAAAGCGGCATGACAAAGATGAAGAGCAAAGTCTAGGAAAGCATCCTGAATTTGGATGGGGGCATGAATGGCTAGAGTTCATAGTCAAGGAGGAAGCACCGTGCCACCGTGCTGGAGAGAGGAGGGGCCCAAGTTATGGAAGTCTATATACCATATAAAGATAGAAGTCTTGGGTTTTGCTCTCAACTAGGGAGCCCATGAAGGATTTTCAAGCAGGGTGATGGGTTCCAGTGTGGATTTACTGATAGGAAGATCAAAGAAGAGTTTGGAGGAGATGTAAGAATAAAGAAAAGTGGAGGGATTCCAGCAAGTCTGAACTGGAACGAACAGCACTTGGGTCTGTTTATAGGCAGAGAGCAGAAGGAGAGAGGGAGGAAATTGTGTTTTTCTGCCTTGGGAAACTTAGATGGAAGGTAGTAGTAAGTTTAGAGGGAAAGACAGGTTCATTTTTGGACATTCTGAGCTGGACATTCCCCTCAAGAGGTTGAGTAAGCAATTTAAAATATGAGTCTGTCTGTAATAGCTACGTTTCTGTGAGACTTGGGGATGGGATGCTGAGAGTGGCTGCACATTAAATTCACCTGGCCGGTTTACAAAATACACAATCCTGAGCCCCATCTGCAGATACTCTGATTAAATTAGGGCTAGGGCTAGTTCAGTTGTATACATGTGAATGCAGGAGATGCAAAATTATGAAATAGGAGGTGGGAAAAAATCAACCTATTAAGGGAATATTATTAAGCCAGAGCTTGCTTCTCAGAATGGGGAGAGGCCTCAGACAATTCCACTTTTTGACAGTGTCTATGTATTTGAAAGTTTAAAAATGCCAAAGTGGGGTTACAAGAATCGAGGCATATTTTAAAGGTTTAGGTTTAGCAAAACAGTGCTTTTAACATACAGATGCAGCGACTCCATGCACACCTCTTCTGGAGGTAGCATTGACAAGTCACATTTCAAGCCTTTTACATGCCCTTTCTGTTCAATTCCATGTATTTCTTGAGCCCAAACGACTGATAAAAGTAAAATTATGTGTCATTTCTGGCCTATAAACTGACACTTGGCTTTATCACCTCTATAACATTTGCAAAATGCTTACCTCCAGCTGAACTCATTCTGACATCTTTTGTTACAACCAAACAAACACTATTTCATTACGGAAATACAGAGAATGCTTTTTTCAAGCAGCCGAAATAGCTCAGTTGGGAGAGCGTTAGACTGAAGATCTAAAGGTCCCTGGTTCGATCCCGGGTTTCGGCAGTGGTTTTAGCTGTCACCCGTCACGTTATGACGAAATTCCAGCTTGCCTCGCGGGTGGGCATTTTCACCCACACGTGCTTGGGGTGCACGCGGAAGCACTCATCTGCTTTTTTTTTTTTTTTTTTTTTTAACCCTCTCCCGGAGGAAGGAAAGTGAAAACCGAAAAAGGGATTCATGTCGTTGCTTTTCAACTGCTCAGTATAAAAGTCAAGCTCCCTTCCCTGACCTTGGGTCTGGCTGAGACCACGCGCTCCCTACGTACGGCGCGCCGCTCACTTGCTTCGGGAACCCTCCAGCCCTCTCTTCTTTCCAGTTTCCCGCGACGTTCCAGGAGCTCCCGGCGCTGGGACCTTTCTCCGCGGGTCGGAGGCACTAGATCGCCGGGCTCCGCAGGGGATTTGGCGGGCACGCGGCCGCCACGTGGAGCGCAGGGCGCGGGGCTCGGTACCTGCCGCGCGCGGGGTCGGGGGGGGGGGGGCTCGGGGGGGATGGCGGACAGCCCGGGGCCCCCTCTCGGCCAGAGAATCCCTCTGTTTCGGTTTGATCGAGCTGGTTTAACAGTAACAAGGACCTAGAACAGCCTTTGGTGGTGATGCTGGTGGTGGTGAGTATGGGAAGCCCTTTCTGGTTCAGGTCTACACCAGGGTTACCAAATCAAATACAGGACGCCCAATTAAATTTGAATTTCAAAGAAACATTGAATTTTTTTTAGTATAAGTATGTCCCAAATATTGCGTGGACCATACAAAGTACACATTGTTTCTCAGAAATTTAAATCGAACTGAATCTGTATTTGCCAAATCGCAAACCACTCTTGTACATCATATACACGTACAGACGCTCTGAACTCGATGCGCCCCCTGCCCCACCGCGCCGCAGCAAATATACTGAGAAGCTACAATCAGGAGCTGTTTACACCGTCTGGGGTGGGGGTGGGGACTTTGGAGGCTCTGGGCTGGATTCTAACAGTAGTAGTAATAATAATAATAGTAATAATAGTATTGTTATTACAGAATATATGATATATATTATTATAACAGTAATAATAAATATAACAATACTTATTATATATCATAGATTAATATATAATAATACTTGTTACTTGTTAAGACGATGGATAAATCTTATACTTATTATTGATATTATTGATGATACTTGTTAAGATGATGAAAAATAATACTTTTTATTATACTTATTATTATTTGTTAAGATGACGAGTCACTCTATCAAGGTAGTGCAATGGAACAACACACACTTAGGGATGCCTCCTTTTTGGCTGGACACCAGGCTGGGACATGCGGGAGAGAGAGCGTTCTAAAAACCCTAGGTGTGGTGAAAAGCAAAACGGAGAAGTATTGTTTGGGACCTATTTATATGTCCTCCCCTTTCTGTTCATCTGCGCCAATACACTAGCCGATGAGGGGCTTCATCCCCCAAATCTTTGAGTTCTTGGGTGGAAGGATGCATTTTGACGAGGGACTCTTGAAATCTAATGATGGTCAAAAGAAAGGAAAACAAAATGCTGTACTAATAAATTGAGCAGTTCAAAATTTGCGTGAGGTATGTCAGTATGTGTGACAGGGAATTTTATAGGTCACCTTGGCTAGGCTGTGGTGTGGTGCCCAGTTGTTTAGTCAAATGCCAGTCTAGGTGCTGCTGCGAAGGTGTTTAGATGTGAACATGCAAATCGGGAGACTTTGAGTAAAGCAGATTATCCTCCGTAACTTGGCTGGGCCTCATCCAATCATCTGAAGGTTCAAGAGCAAAGACTGGGGTTTCCTGATGAAGGAGGAACTCTCTTCAGGAGGGTAAATAGAAAACCTGCCTAGGTCTCCAGCTTGCTGTGCCGCTGCAGATGGGCTCAAGACTACAACGCCAGCTCTTACCTGAATTTCCAGTCTCTTGGCCACCCAACAGACTCTAAATTTGCCAGTTCCCACAACTGTGTGCTAATTTCTTAAAATCTCTTTCTCACTCTCTCTCTCTGAGAGTTGGGCCAGTTTCCAGCCTGAAGAGAAAAGGAAGAATCCCCACGGGAAGCACTTGGGATTCAAGCAAGAAGTGCGAAGATAGCGTGTCTGCCTGAATCACCATTCTTGCCCACATGGCATACACCTACTCAGTTTTAATGTCCTTTTTCTCTGCTAGGTTCTACTCTGCCTGCCTTCCAGTTGTCCGCACTCGTATTTTCCTCTATTAAAGCATTGATTACGAGGTTCTCAAAGGTTTACTGCCTGCATACTTGCCTGTTGGAGCTGTAGTAGGTCCACAGTGCAGGAGAGGTGGAGACCAGGGATGGCGCTGGTCACCAGGTACCTCTCAGGGAGGATAGAGGTTAAACTGAGTTCTCAAAGGTGCTTGGGACGGGCGAGGGGGAAGGAGGGAAAGGGAGGTGGTACGCCTGTCCAAGGGAATAGTTTGGGAAAGGCCCAGAGGACCGAAATGCAGCAGGGGATCTGTAATATGCAAATAGTGATGGAGAGTGCGGGTGAGAGGCGGGGAGAAGCGGGTTTGCCCGCGCAGGGCGGCGAGAGCGCGCGTGCGCCGGAGCCAGCCAGTGGGGGCGGGGCAGGGGCGGGATAGGGGCGCGGTGGAGCGGAGGGCGGGGCGTGCGCTCCAAGCCCAGGCCGAGGCCCCACCGGGCTGCTGGAGCTGCTGGCGGCGTCCTACGTCGCCTCTTTTAGTTAATACGCTTCGGGCTTCTTTTGAGGTGGGCACCTGAGATGGGGACCACAGCTGCGAAGTGGTGCTTCTCGGAAGAAGGGGCATCTGATATCTTTAACGCTGAACTGTGATCTCTTACCCTGTGCTCTTTGCTTTTAGGGCAAAGATACGCGTGGCGGGGGAGGCCGTGAGTAAATGGTTTCTCCTCCTTTCTCAGGCTTTTGCAGAACTCAAGATTCATATTTGCCAAGGAGTTTCTAAATAAAAAGGGGTGCATTAAGAAATCTGCATGTAGTTGCCAAAGAACGACCTGACACCTTCCCCGCGGGCCCATGGGTTGGAATTGGGTTGAATACGATCAAGGGAAGAGTCCGAGAGCTCATGACGCGCGGTGCTGTTAGCACGTAGCGCAAACGATAACAGGGCTTTTTGCAATCGGAGAGAACTGCTCTTCCGTGAGCCCGGATAGCTCAGTCGGTAGAGCATCAGACTTTTAATCTGAGGGTCCAGGGTTCAAGTCCCTGTTCGGGCGGTTGTTTCCCCTTTTTCCTAATAATTTAAAAACAAAACCAAACTTTCGTAATCAGGGTTGCTTTCAGAGAAGGGAGTAAAATCCTGGAGCGGGTAGGCTGCGAGTCCGGCCGCTTCCTTAAAAAGCCGGATCTCCGCGAGGACGACACTGCGAGCGTTTGCGCACAAGGCCTCGGAAAACTTGCGGTCCCCTGCTGGAGGGAATTAAATACGCTGCTTTATTCTGCAACCGCCGGCCCCCGGGTGCCAGCTACTGACTGCTGTATTCACAGGAAGAGGGAACAGAAGCCTTCCAGGACGTCCCTGGGACCCCCCCCCCCCCCGCGGCCCCCACCCCCCNATCCCCCATCGCTGTCCTGGAGCCGTCCCCGCTGACCCTCTCTCTGGGGTTCCCTCCCGCTGGGTGCCTGAGAATATAGCGCGGATCCCGCACCTACACGCCACTTTCCTATCCTTCTAGAGAGTATTTCTACACTCTGGAAAGGAAAAGACAACCATCTAGAAATCCATGCACCAAACTGAGCAGTCCCCTCTCTACGAAGTCTTCTCTCTACCCTCCCCCCGCAAAGTGTGACCCTGAACACAGGGAGGTGTTCTTGATCTCCTTAGCTGGATGGAGGTGTGGGTTGATTGAGTCAGGTGCCCTCTTAGCTGATGGACTGTGGTACCCCGGGAGTCCTGATTAGTGGGGCAGAACCAGGAGGGAGGGAGCACTCAAGAGGGAGGCTGGGTCTTCACCCTCTAGGCAGAAGTGCCTTACCCCGAGCCTACACAGACCCGCAATTACCTCCCAGTCTCCAAAGTGCGTCTTCCTCATCAGGAGACAGGGAATAGAGCAATAGCATCCATCTTATGAACTGGTGATTAAATGAGGTAACAAGGCATGCACAGTGCTTTAGTAGAGTTTTGCCCCAAGGTAAATATTCAATACACTGTAGCTATTACCATTATTATTATTCAGTATTCAATATTATTGTTATTATTTTCAATCTAGGGAGGAAACAAAAGATACCTATTGAAACAGGTAAGGAACCATTCCAAAGAAACATGCTCCCAGTATGCCCAAGTTCATAAGCCTATCTATATTCATGTGATTTGTGTTGGTTGGTATGTGCTGAAGGGACAGCAACGATCACTGATCCAAGTGAGAGCAAAGTGCACTGGTTGGGCCAGTCAGGCTTCTTTTTTGAAGAAAGTGAATCTAGGGGCTCAGATGGCATCCCAGGGAGAGAAACAAAGTGAGGAGCCAGGGCCGTTTTTCTTCTCTGTGAGGAAGTCCTTTGGAAAAATGATCAAGTACACTTTTGGCAACCTTGAAAAGTGAAGTGTCTTTGCTCCAGTCATTTCCTGACCGAACAAGAACAGAGCGAGCTGGGACAAGGAGAGGACAAGGCTGGAGAGCATTGAGGCCTCCTAGCTCCTTCCTCCCTCCTCACCTCAAGGTCACTCCCTCTGTCTTTCACCAAAGGGGGAAAAGTGAGAAAACAAACAAACAAACAAACAAACAAAAAAAAACCCTATGTCTTCACCAAGACCTTTTGGGCTTTGGACCCAGACAGCTCTGGTTCAGTTCTGGATGATTTGAAGTGTATCAGTTATTTCATTTAGAAATTACCATATTATCAGCAGGCGTGAGGTGGGTGGGGCTCGAGTGAGACTATGAAGGTCAGGCGCTGGACACAGTAGGTCCTTAATAAGTGGCCCTCTTTACTGTTACTAGGGAGGGCCCTGGGGAGAGGTAGGGAAACCATTCGTGAGTAAGGAAAGGGTTAAAGCATAGGCGGGGAGAGGTAGGAGGCCCCTAACTAGGCTCTGAACCTATTCTTGGCAGGCCTAAGTGCTAAGCTGGAGTGAACCAGAGATAAAGGAATAGACCAGACCACCCGGCCCCAGATGTTAGGGAGTATTTTTCTTTGGCGGCTACAGTACAATCACAGAAAATGGCCAAACCTCAAAGAATTAAGTCATGAAGGGTGTTATCAATAGTCCTTGCTCAAACCAAGACAGCACAAGAATCTCAAGGCCAAGAGCTTCCCAGTCAGTTCTCGGTAAAAGACCGTCATCAAAAGCCCTCAGTGGCAACCCATTTGGGACCCCTCTCACTAGAGAGTGCTTTTTCTCTCCTTTCTGCTCTCACCTTCACTTAATAAACTTTCACTTCGCTTCATCCTTTTGTGTCCCCAAGATTCATTCTTCGACTCTGTGAGACAAGAACCCTGCAATCCTGTAACAATAGGATAAGAACCCTAAATTTTCTTCACATGACAGGAATTAGTTTTCTCATTCATTGCTCCCAAAACCTCAGAGCTATAAATAGTACAATTTGGAAGGCGAAATTAGGAACTGAAAAGGCGAAGATAAGAGAAAGGTGTTTTTTTTCCTCCCTTGCTTTCTTTTTTAAAATTTCCTTAACAGGGTAGCAAAGGCTCACGTCTTCGCCGAAATAGCTCAGTTGGGAGAGCGTTAGACTGAAGATCTAAAGGTCCCTGGTTCGATCCCGGGTTTCGGCAGGGTTTTTGCCGACACGCGACAGGACGAGAGTCTGTTCATTTCACTACTCTCCCGAGCCCCCCGGGCGCGCCTGCGCAACGGTCCTGCGGGTCTCTTGGTGCTCGTGCCCACCCCCGCGCCTGCGCAGCGGTTTGGGTGGATGGATGGGTGGGTGTCTCTTAGCGCATGTACCCTCTCCCGCGCGTGCGCACCGGCCGCGCGGGTCTCAGCGCCCCCCCTCCCCCCGGGAAGCGGTGGTGCTTTCATTCAGCACGCTGAAGGTATGGGGCTTTGGGCCTAGTCGCGGAGCCCCGAGGGGTGGAGTGCCTCGCACCCTAAGACCGCACACTAGGCTCCTTAGTGTTTGTTCCGAGTGCCGTCAGCTCACAGGGCTCGCAAGATTTTCTCGTGGGTGATAGAGGTGCCGACAGCCTTAAAAACGTTTTTCTATACAGCCAGACTCGAAAATCAGGGCCCCGTCGGCCGGTTAGAAATCTGGTGAAGGATGGTTCCCAGCCGGAGATGTGACTCATAAGCACGTGTCTCGATCTGAAAGAGTCCTTGGAACCCGTTTTCTCACCACGCCGTTAATAAACGGGGCGCAAACTATTGCTCAGGGCCAAACGCTGCGCAGTTACCGCCAGGAGCATTGCTGTCAGGACTGACGACGGCGGTGCAGTTTTCTGGTTGTGGGTCTTTTGATGTTCCGGATATAAAAGTAAGTTTAAGGGAAAAAAAACATCCCACGGAAAAGTAACATTCCAAAGTTGGAAGGGAAAGTCTGAGCTTGGAAGACTCCTTATTAGGCACTTTGCGCATGCGCGAAGCCCAGGGTGGGTAGGGCCAGACCTGGGTGGTAATCTGCCCCCACCGAGCGGGGAACCCAGGTGTGCTTTGCCTACACCCCCCGCCCCCCCTTAAGAGTGGTGTGAGCACAGTCTCGAATTTGTTTTTGGAGTTTAAAATAACCTCCGCCCGAACAGGGACTTGAACCCTGGACCCTCAGATTAAAAGTCTGATGCTCTACCGACTGAGCTATCCGGGCTCTCCAGGCCACCTATTTTCCTGCCCTATGGGCAGTGAAATAGGCCACGTGGCCGCATTCTTTTCTTATTGAATTAACATCCTGAGTCCTTTTACTGATTCCCCGGGAGGTGAAACTGCAAAATTAAGAACCAGTAGGTGTTTGGCAGAATGGAATCTTTTTTCTCCCATCAGAGATACTCGAGTATAAAGAAAATAGCTGCCTGCCTCACCTGCCTTGCACCCAGGCAGCAACACCTGCCCCCGATCGCCTCCCTGTAAATGCAAGCATCCTAAAGGGAACATCCCCAGAGAAATTCTCCACATTTCGGACCTCTGGGCGTGGTTTTGGGTGAGCAGTGGCATTTTTAATTCCAGTGCTGGTCTTTGCAGAGCCCCGGAGCGTCTTGTGGGCGGCGAATTATGAATAATTATGAAGGTTTCCAATAATCTGTTCAACAGGCGTTCATCGAGCGCCTGCCGCCCTCCAGCCTTTAAGCAAATTTAGACCCAGTCCTGGTCCTCAGTGCGGCGAAAGGCTCGCTACCAGAAGCACCCAATCAAGAGCTTTGACGGCGGGAAACTGGCTTTTGCAGCGTTACCAGCCAACACCAGAAGTAAGAGGCAGTAAAGTCTTCAGCGGGGTGGTGAAGCCTGAATTGAGTTGTGAATGGTGACGGGGCCCCTGTAGACTTGGAAGGAATTCTGCCTGCCACAACGACCTTCAACACCTGTATAATGGGTCTATCTTTCCTCCTAGAATGTTTCTGCTGTGAGGCAGCCAGTCTCTGTATGTCCCCAGTGCCTGGCCAGTGGCCGGCACAGATTAAGCTCCCAAGAACTGCTGTGGAATGAATGAGGGCCATGGGTCAGGGAAAGCTTTTAGCGAAGGTTTGGAGAGCAGAATTGGTTCTTGGGAGTTTTTGTTTGGTAGAGAGAGGAGGAGAACATTCATGTCAAGGTGAATGATTTCCACAAATGGAATAATTTTGCCCTGAAAAAGTTCTATGCCACCCTATTGTGCCACCCTGTTTTATTTACTTTATAGTGCTTATTGCCATCAGAAATTCTGTTTATTTGCTTATTTATAAACCATCTCTTCCCATCACTCTGTAAGTGCTGCTGGCCAGTTATGTTGTTGGTGAGGACCTTGTCTTTTTTGTTGTCCTTATTTTTTGTTTACTTTTATTTAAAAAAAAAAGTTTGCATTCCCATAACCCCAGCATTTAGAACAGTACTTGGCACATAGCAGGATCTTAAGAAATAACTGCTGACTAATTATAAAGGTTGAAGGTTTTTACTGCACAATGTATCTCCCCTCCTCCTCCCCCCAAGGTAGTATAGTTTTATACAGACCTTTTATTTCAGTTTTCCAAACCATCAGTTCTGAATTTGTTGCTATACGTTCTGTGTCTGGCGAAAATGTTAACACTCAGATGAAGACATCATTGCCAGCCATGTAACCACCCATCATACCGTCTCAGACCAAGATTGCAAAACTCGCAGAGGGCCCTAACTGTTCACGATCTTTAAGTCCTTGGAGAGATCCAGACAGAACGATTCTTTTTTTGGAAAAGCAGGGAAACCTTTACCAGAAGTGGGGTTCGAACCCACGAGGATATAAATCCATTGGATCTTAAGTCCAACGCCTTAACCACTCGGCCATTCTGGTACCCTTCAGGTTTGTGTTTACTTTTAGAAAACTTGACCAATATGGAGCTGCTATAGTTTCAAAACAATTAAAAATTTTTATTGCTAAGGTAAAAGAACAATATAGGGGAGGGGAAAATCCCAGTAACATATTACATCATGCTAATTTCTCCACCTTCAGTCACTAGAGACTCGTGCAAAGGTTGTAGGAGTCCTGCCACCTGAGTCTTCGGGCGGGACTCCTACCACCTTTGCACGAGAGGACACAACAGGGAGCTGGAATGAGTTTCTTTCCTTTCCATAGCGGGGGAGTGGGATGCGGAATTTTAAATGGGTTAAGGTGGGTTTTTTTTTTCCTTTCTACTTTTACTTCTTTCTTTTCCTTACCAAAACAAAAGCGACTCTGGTGGGACTCGAACCCACAACCTTTGAATGCCTCCATCTGTCTAGAAGTCCAATGCGCTATCCATTGCGCCACAGAGCCAGACATTTTCCCCCCTCCGCGCCGCTTACATCAAGGCAGGCGCGGCGCTGTCCCGGGACACTCGCCCCGGGCCAAGCCCGCCTTCCTTCTCGGAGAAGCGGTGGAGTCCGTGCGGCCGAGGAGAAGCGTGGGTGGGAGCTGCGCTGGCAAGTCTGAGATCCTTCTGAAAGTTTCTCCCCGTAAGCGATAAGGGCATCAAGTCCCAGTCTCAGTCCACGCTGGAAAGAAAAGGGACTTTGTGTGTAGTTCTTTCACCCTGGGAGGCTGCTGCAGCACACGGTTCCATAGTGTAGCGGTTAGCACGTCTGCTTTACGCGCAGAAGGTCCTGGGTTCGAGCCCCAGTGGAACCAGGAGGTTGTAATTATACCTTTTAGGGATATTTTCAAGTTTCCCTTTGCCAGCCAGATCTTGAATTTTACTCGGGGAAGCGAGAGACGCTGCGGTTCCGCCCGGGGCTCGGCGCTGCGCCCGGCCCTGTCGGCTCCCGTCCTGTAGGCGCCCGCGCAGATCCGCCGCCGAGGCTGCCCCCGTGTGGCGCCTTTGGGGAGGTGCAGGCGGTAGACCCGGCGCCGGGCACGGCGCGCCTCTGCGCCTGCGCCCTCCCGACAGCCCGGCAGTCCAGCCTCCTAGCGCCTGCGCCGGGGTCTGGGCTCGCCTTCTTCCTAAACCCTGCTCCGGCCATCTTTAAAAGTTGCTGCCGCCGCTCATTGTATGTGTGGGGGGGTGATTTTCGGAGGGTCACCTCCCTCCCTTGTTGATTACTCCAACTCCACTTACCTCATTATGTATTGAAATTAAATTGAGAATTCAGAGAGCCCCACATGTCTTACAGTGATACCACCCTCTGACAAAGCTTTTCTCCTTAACCAAACGACCCGGGCTCCTCTGAGCCCTCTCTCAACGAGGCCTGTCCACCTCTCCATGAGGACATGAACAAACAGCAACACTAACATGGTTTCTAGGCATCCCCAAGGTGACCCTAGGTGCACTTGAAGTGCTGCCTGAGAAAACAGAAGGCTGCCCAAACAATTTACCGTTGGTTTCACCCAACACCTGAACACAGGGTCCCTGTCTCCCAGCCTCTGTGGGGAGGTAAGGAGCCTAACTTCCATCAGAGTTAAGAACCACATGGGGTTTACCGGGACCAACTCCACCGTTTACAGATTTTTTTGTAATTTTCGCTTCCCTGACTCTACTGAGCTCCATCCCACCCTTCCCTGTTCATTCTGCTTTAAAATGCCCAGCCACTCTGTACAAATAGAAGTTGAGTGCAGTTCACGTTGGACACTTTTCCATCTTGCGATAGTGCATTACTGATTAAAATCTGTGCTCTCTCTGACACCTCCCGTCTTTCAGCTGCTAGAAGTTTCCTTTGTGACCCTTCGGGGATAGCCTTTGCATTCTCCAGTATAGATATGCCTTTCCTTTATCAGCCACTTAGGGTTTTTGTTCAAAACATAGAGTACCATAGGTACTGTTCCCCTCACCCCAACGATATTCTGAAAATCGTTCTATGGCATTCATAAGTCTGGTCATCCTTTGGATTCCCCTGTCGGGATGTATCACAATTGTTTAGTCTGTGCCATTTGATGAACAATTACATTGTGTTCGATCTTCCAGACAGTGCTGGTGGTGGATTTCCTTGTTGATTGGTTTTGGGGTAGATCAACATAAAGAGTAATAATAGCAAAATCTTGACTTGGTATTTCCCATGTGGCGAGGCAGGAGTCTCAGTTGACTCAGGTAACACTCAGGATGATCGTGTTATTGTCTAACCCATTTGGGAGATGAGGTAAAAGCATAGGGAGGGTAAGTGATTGCCCAGGGTCACACTGGTCAGGCACAGAACAGTGTATCAACCTAGGCAGGCCGGGTATTGCCTTTTTGTCTTAGAAAAGGAATTCCTGGGTGTATATATGTTATATTTCTATGAATGTTGCTACTTGTACCTCCAAAGAGCTTGGACAATATTATACTCCCACCAACATGCTTGCTTCACTTCAGTCTCTCTCAAATAAAAAATATTAATAGGCTTTTGGGTCTCTTTGCCTTTTGAAAGGGGAAGATGTTTTAATTTATAGGTCTTTCATCAGAGTAAGTTTGACTATTTTTTCATATGCTTAAAAAACATTCTCTTTCCTCCCTATCTTCCTTTTTCCCTCCTTCCCTTCCTTCCATCCTACTATCTGTTCAATTCTTTTGTCCAAATTTCGATTATATTGGTAATGTTTTTTATTGATTTTTAGGTGCTTTTTATAAATATAGATTTGGATATGTTTTGCAAATGTATTTCCTAGACTTACCATTTGCCTCTTAATTTTACTTTTGATATTTTGTGCTATGCAGAAATTTGAAACTTTTAATGTAGTCAAATTTATTATCCTTTTATTTATTTTTGAGGGGGAAGCTTTAGAATTTCTTTCCCAGAAAATGCTTCCCCATTCTGAGATTATGTTCCAAAAATGATGCTATATTTTCTCCAGATTCTTATTTACTTAACATTTATCTGTTACATCTTTGGTCCTTTTGAAATCTCTATAACTGGGTGCTGTGGTCTGAATGTTTGTGAGCCCTCCCCAAACACATATGTTGAAAGCTAATCCTCAGTGTGATGGTATTGGGCGTTGGAAGATCATGAGGATAAAACCGTCATCAGTGGGATTAGTGCCCTTTTAAGAGAGGCCCCAGAAAGTTCCCTCATCCCCTCTGCTATGTAGGACAGCAAGAAGACGGTGATCTATGAACCAGGACTATGTGTTCTCACCAGACCAAATCTGCTAGTGCCTTGACCTTGGACTTCCCAGCCTCCAACACTGTGAGACAGATTTCTGCTGCTCATAAGCCATTCAGTCTGTGGTATTTTTGTTACAGCAGCCTGAACGGACTAAGGCACTGGGTAAGCCATGAGATAGGAACAATAGACCCCTGTAGAGGGATTTTATAAAGCACTCTGGAGGATTGGGATGTGTAAATCAGTCAACTTTGTAAAATCACATATATTCCAAAAATTAAACTGGTCCTGTCTGTTACATGGTCTCTAATTTCAAGTTCCTTAATAGCCTTTCCTTAGAACTTTCCAGAAGCTCTGCTGATGTAGGCTTCCCCTCTGGTACTACTTTGACTCATCAAACAACCTTCCTTCTGCTTTTCTGTGTGTCATAGGCTGGGTTCATTCCTTCTTACAAAGGGCAGAGCTTTGGGTGGCGTGGCAGACTACACAAGATCAGTCTGTAGACTCCAGATACCTGATTCTTTCTCTTTTGGTTGTGTGACCGGGGCACAGTACATAATCTGTCTGTGCTGTGTGACGTTGGGTTAGTTGCTTAACTGTTCTGTGCCATAGTTTCCTCCTCTGTAAAATGAGCATCAAGCTCCGCTTAAGATTCTGGGGAGGATTTAGTAAATTACTGTATGTAAAGCATTTCAATGAAATGCAAAGAGCAAGGACTTAGCAAATGTCATCTATCATCATCATTATTATTACTGATTTGTCAGATAAGTCTGGTAAGTTTAGGTGGAACAATATGGTTTTCCCATAGGGACATTTTAAGAAAATGCTAAGTGCTAAGAACTGCGTTTACTGGCCTCTCTTCTAGGCTTGCAGGGTGATGTAGGAAAGACGTTAGGATTCAAAGCTGACAGCCAAGAAAGAATTCTTGAGAGTCTTTTGGTGCAAAAAGGTAACGGTTTTATTAAAGAAAGAGCTGCACTGGGATCACGAGGAGTGGCCCATTATAGACTTTCAAGTTGGGAGGGTGTTAGGCAAAGTGTAAGCTTCCCAGGTGTTTTGGAAACAAGGTTTCCAGGCTCCTGAGGGGGCTAGCTATTGTTAGGAAAGATCATTTGTTACTGTTTAGTAAAAACTCAGTCATGAGACCCTTCAGATATATATCGGTGGGTCATATGCTTGGGGGATGATTGCCAGCATGTATCTGGGATGGTGGGGCTAGAGATAAAGGAGCTTTCCAAAGAAAGTTTTATATGTTCAAGTAGACTTGCAGGGTATTGGGGGTTGGGCTAAGATTGCCCTTTGCCCTTAGCAAAGTATCAACCTCGAGGCAGTTGAGTTCCTAGAGGAATGTCACTCTGCCTGTTTCAAGGACTTGTCAGTGGGCAGTAGGGAGTAAGGAAATTTAGTGATTTTTCTTCTGCCTTTGTTTCTTGCATCACAGGGGACAGTCTTCTCCCTCTGTCTCTTCATGTTGTCTAATCTGTGTCCTTGGGTCCAAGTGTCCCCATTTCATAAGGCACCGGTGTACCGGATGAGGGCCCACCCTAATGGCTTCACGTTAATGTCATTATCTCTGTCAAAACCCTGTCTCCAAAGAAGGTCATGTTCTGAGGTCCTGGGGGTTAGGACTTCAACAGATGAATTTGTGGGTGGGGGGACACCAGCCATGACATAACTTGCCCAAAACAGAACATGCAATGTTGCCCAGAAACATGATCTGTCCTGTATTTCCCTTCTGGGTGAGCGGTGTGCTACCCCCGCACCCCAACCCAACCAGAGGCCCAGCACTTTTCCCATGTCCTCCTCCCTCTCCCACCATCTAGCACCAGAGCTGGCAGATTCTCTTCTCTGTGCCCATTTCTCCCCTGCTCCACCAAGCTCAGGTTTCACTCATCTCCTCGTTTTACTGCCGGGAGGCATCCCTGTCTCCAGTCCTGTGCTCTGGAAGGGACCAGAGCAACTTCTCTAAAATGCAAATGGCACATCCCCTTTCCCTCCCCCACAAGCCCTCGGAGACATGGTCTCCTTCTCCAGCCTACCCCTCACCTCGTTTCTTCCCTTTCCTGGCGCTTCTCCCCACTCCTCACTATCATCTTTGAAGAGCAGCTACTCCTTATCCTTGACAGTTTGGAGACACTTCTGTCTGCTTTCCTGACTTCAGCCTGGGCATTCATGCAGCTGGAAACCCCTTCCAGTCCCCATTCAGTTCTGGGCATTAAGGTCCATGAGGTCAGGGCATCTCGTTCATTCTCCTGTCTTCCTCTCCCCCAGCCCAGGTACTGTTAAAGGAAAAATTATCCTGACACTTCTTAAAACAATAGGAAAGACTTTATTCAGGACTGTTGCTATAGGTGTCAAGACTGTTGGATAGGGGACAGAGACTGGGCTCAATTCTGAATACAATAAAGTCAGCTGGAGACTTATAGCCACGGAGCAGAGTTGGAGGACAGGTTGGGGGATGGAAAATTACTAAGCGGATACATCAAGGTAAGAGGATTCTCAGTAAACCGACATCACAGGATTCTTGGTGAGGGTAGGCCAGGGTGAGCCAATGTCGAAATGCAGGGAATGAGGAATTTGATGTGATATTGATCAAAGGTGATCAGATGCCGAGAGTGGAGAGATTCTCGCTAAACTGACTCCGCAAGATTGTTGGGAACACTGGGCTGAAGGCAGTATGGGGGCGAAGTCTAGGCATGGAGAAGAGGAGAGGGCCCCCTGAGAACCTGGCTGAAAGTCTGGCCAAAAGAGAGTCTTTGCTAGCACCCCACCCAGTTCCCAGTCTGTAATAGGCCCACTATTCATGCCCAATGATTTTAATGTATTTCTGAGTAAAGGGCCTTTAGAATAGTGGTGTTTTAAAATTTTGCTCTTCTTGTGAGTTAAATTTAATTCAGTTTCTTCTGTAACTTTTCTACCAAAGAGGAAGCTCAGCCTTTTTGGAGTTTGTCTTTCAAGGTTTTTAAACAGAGCACCCACTTTGCAGAGGAACGTCTTGTCAGAAATCACTATATTTCAAGCTTCAAAAACACAGGGTTTATGATAGGCCTGAAACTATCAGGTATTTTTTTTTCTATAAGATATAGGAGAAAACCGTTGTGACTACTGTCTAGGCAAAAAAAAAAAAAAAAAAAAAAAAAAAAAAAAAAAAAAAACAAAAAAAACAAACCACACACACAAAAACAAAAACAAAAAAAACTCTTAAAAAGGGCACAAAAAGTGTCCCTAAAATAAACAATAAATTTAACTTCATCGAAATGTAAAAAAAACCCAAAAAACAAAAAACCCAAAAAACCCCGAAGCACTTCTACTTGTCTAAAAATACTCTTAAAGTAAAAGACATGTCGCAGATTGGGAGAAAAATATTTACCAAAGGCTCATCTGATAAGTCTTGTATTCAGAATTTATTAAAAAGACCTCTTATGATGCAATAATAAGAAAACAAACAACCCAATACAAAAATGGTCACAGATCTGAACAGGCGTTTCACCAAAGACGACACATGAATGGCAGGCAAATGCATGAAAAGATGCTCGACATTATTAGTCATTCAGAAAATGCACAGTAAAATTACACCACACACTTGTTAGAATACATAAAAAACAAAAACTTAATGCTAACAATACCAAGTGCCTAAAGGACAAGGAGTAACTAGAATTCCTGAATGTTGCTGGTGGGAATGCAAATGGTATCGTCACTTAGGAAAAGAATTTATAAATTTCTATAAAAGTAAACACACTTATTTTACCAAGCAATTCTACTTCTAGGTATTTATCCAAGAGATAGAAAGCATATGTTTACATAAAGATCTGTGTGTAGATGTTTATAGCAACTTTAGTCATGATCTCAAAAACTGAACCAAACACTCTGTCCTAGACAAGCAGATGGTGGTACAGCCATGCCGCGGAAAACCATCCGCAAGAGAAAGGAATGAGCTTCTGACGCACACAGGAACATGGATCCGTTTCAAGAGTGTTACTCTGAGTGAGAGAAGCCATATAGAAAAGACTACATGATACAGGATCGCGTGTTTAGGACTTTCTGGAGAAGGGAAAATTATAGGCACAGAAGACAGATCAGAGATAGCATTCTGGAAGCATTTGGCATGACGCCCCAAGATCTCACATAGCTGAGGATGTTTTCCTGTGGAGGAAGAGGGCAGTGTGGGTGCCAAGTGGGACAAGGGAGCTTTCTGAAGTGATGGAAATCCTCAATATCTTGATTATAATGGCGGTTACAAGACTTTTTATCTTGGTCAAATCTCATTGAACTATACACCTTAAAATGGCAAATGTCATTGTATATAAATTATACCTCAATAAACAAAAAAGGTCAAGTGCATAGCACAGAGCAGGCTCTCAATAATGAACATAGAATCAACAAACACATGAAAAAGTACTTGTTGGAAGAATGAAGGAACTAAGTGGAAACTGGATTTTGGGTTGAGATTGATAACAGTTTTTTTAAAATTTTATTTATTTATTTGATACAGAGAGAGAACACAGGGCAGGGGCAGAGGGAGAGGGAGAGGCAGACTCCCTGCTGAGCAAGGAGTCCAATAACAGGGATCAATCCAGGACCCTGAGATCATGACCTGAGCCCAAGGCAGGCACTTCACCGACTGAGCCACCCAGGTGCCCCAAGATTGATAACAATTTTATGTGACCATAACTTTGTGGATAATTTTTGCGATCTTTTCCCATTTCTTGGGGGATAGTTGGACAATGGAAACTGGTGATAAAGCAGGCTAAGTCACAGGTGTATCAAACCTCCAGATACAGAAGAGGTCTCTGTGATTATGTTTAAAGACGTGGAAGAAATGATTTTGGGGGGGTAATTTTTAAGAAGAAAAAAATAACTTTGTGGGGGATAAGGAGAAGGCATATGGGCTCAAGGCATTAGAAGCCCTACATCATTTTGCAGGCTATCCACGGGAAACGAGAAGCAAGACAGACTAATTAGGTCAGAATTGTACGGCAACTTTGTGGCTGCCCAGGGTCACTTGAGACCTAGCAGAGTCTGGAGACCACGCTAGTCCCCTCCTCATCCTGAGTCAGGGCTGAGGAGGGCAGCGCAGGCAGGGTAGAAAGGATAGAAAAAATCAGACACAAAAGATGAGGGGGTGTGAAGGAAGGGGGAAACCGTGGGAACCTAGAGAGAAGGAAAAGAAGATGGAGAAGGAGGAAGGCAGGAGGAGGAGGAGAAAGAAGAGAAAAAGAAGAAGAAGAAAGATGTCAGTCACCATGAAGGGAGGTGTCAAGTGTCCTCTGCATTTAGTTCTGGTGTCACTTATCGGTACCAGTTTTTTTTACCAACTTGCCTCTGAGCTTTCCGTCTTCAGGGCTGACCTCTCTTTTGACAAGTTGTATATATATATTTTTTATTATTTATTTATTTGACAGAGATAGAGACAGCCAGCGAGAGAGGGAACACAAGCAGGGGGAGTGGGAGAGGAAGAAGCAGGCTCATAGCGGAGGAGCCTGATGTGGGGCTCGATCCCAGAACGCCAGGATCACACCCTGAGCTGAAGGCAGATGCTTAACCGCTGTGCCACCCAGGCGCCCCACGACAAGTTGTATATTAAACAGAATGTAAACAATAACTGCTTTAAAATGGTTTGGTGCCAGTTTTTACTTCTTTAGCCAAGCTGTGTGTTGCTCTTGACTTCAGTTCTTTCTCAAAGGCAGATAGTTTTACACACTGAGTTTTCAGTGCCATGAGGTTGTTCAACACACAGGGTTGAGGAGGATGTGAAGGCCCTCGGTCCTTTGGGAGCCCCACCATCCCCTATTTTCATGGCCTTTCAGCCTGCTGGAATCTCCTGGTTTATTCAGGCCCAAGGACGCCCAGGATTCAGAACATGGCTCTGTGTAGTGGCAGCTTCCTGTTCCTTGAGGGCTGACATTGGGCAGAGGTAGTAAAGGGACCAGAGCAGAGAGCAAGGGACGCCGTTCTGTATTAATGGGTCTGAGGGTTTGGTAACCAGAACTGGTGGCTTGGAGACTTCACAAAGTCCAACCAGAGAATCTGTCCCTGCCCAGTGGATTGCAAGCTCTTTTCACTGAAGCACTGCTAATATCTATGTTTTATTTACATCAAGACCACTACACTCAAGTACATATCCAAAATAAAGGTTTGAGGAAACAGTGCTTTTTTATTATTTGAAGAATTCTGTGCTTTTTTATTCTTCCCTAGACTATTCAATTTCAGTAACAACAGCAACAAAAAATGCATGTGCAGACCTACTGATGACAGCACACCCCTTAGAGTTTCTGCAGGTTGAAAATCACTGACCTGGAGCAGGGCCCTCAAAGTGTGGTGAGACCCAGGTCACGCACACCAGGACCGCCCAGAAGTGGGTGTGGATGCCTGGTATCCACGACAACTCTTGGATCTCCTGGAGACGGTGCCTGGGACTTTGCATTCTAACTACGTGGCTAGGTGATTCTATGCCCACTGAGGTTGGGGAACCGCTGGCCCGAGAGCGCATAGGTTGCTCCTAGCAGAGGTTTCCAACTCTGATCTGTGGAGCCCCGAGGACGAGAGCGGGTGCATGTCGGGGAGACGTGTACGGAGCTGCTTCTCTTGATCTGTGTAGGAGTTCGTGTACACGGTCGTTTCTGCTTCTCAAAGAAAAGATCTGAAATCTGGGGAAAGAAAATGCATGTGATGAGGGTTTTGAGGCTTCATCTCTGGAAATAAAAATCTCAGTTACGTTCTGTCTGCCAAAGGGAGAATCACAGAAAGGGAATGGCTCCCTTTAGCAGTAAGGAAACATTACAGAACATTTTGCTTCGTAGACACTGGTCCTAATTCAAAAGGAACCCCTTTAAAAATACAGCATCCCAATGTGGGAGATATTGAACAGTTCAGCAAAAACTTAAGTATCTTGTATTAGAATCCATATGTTGAAAGATCGTTGTCAAACAAGACATGCTTATCACCTTGAAAGAGAAGAAACATATTTTCTTGGGAAATGAATTTAATGTATACCACTGTCTCTAAAGTATCATAACCTTTTCTTTTTTAAGATTTTATTTATTTAGAGACAATGTGCGAGCAGGGGGAGGGGCAGAGGGCGAGAGAGAATCTCAAGCAGAATCCATGCTCAGTGTGGGGCAGGACGTGGGGCTTGATCTCAAGACCCTGAAATCATGACCTGAGCTGAAATCAAGAGTTGTGGACGCTTAACCAGCTGACCCACCCAAGGCGCTCCTAAAATATCATAGTCTTAGGGTGTCTGGCTGGCTCAGTTGGGAGAGTATGTGACTCTCGATCTTCAGGTTGTGAGTGCAAGTCCCAGGTTGGGTGTAGAGATTATTTAAATAAGTAAATAAATCTTAAAAAAAAAAGTACCATAGCCTTTTGGGAACACTATAATCAATTGTTTCTTAAAAGTGTGTGTGTGTGTGTGTGTGTTTTCAAATGAACTCCATGCTATATATATTTTTTCTTGTACTAAGCAGTCTATATGTAAGCACACATATGTGTATATACAGGACACACTCACACACAAACATATTTTTTTGTCTTGTGAANTTTCAAATGAACTCCATGCTATAAATATTTTTTCTTGTACTAAGCAGTCTATATGTAAGCACACATATGTGTATATACAGGACACACTCACACACAAACATATTTTTTTGTCTTGTGAATCCTCAATTCATTATCTGCCTCTAGAAAGTAAAGACCAAATGCTAAAAAAATGTATAAGGGAGGGAAGTTTAATTTTTAAGAAAAGCATGACTTTTTTGTAATTAAAAAATGATTTGTAAGGTGGGTTGAGAGGATGAGCAAAATAGGTGATTAAGAGTTACAAACTTCCAGGTATAGAAGGAATAAGTCACTGAGATGAAAAGTACAGTGTAGGGAATACAGTCAATGATGTTGTAATAACTTTGCGTGGTGACGGGTGGGGAGCGCACTTATTGTGGCGAGGGTTGCTTAATGTACAGGATTGCGGAATCACTATGCGGTACACTGAAACTAATACACTGTATAGCAACCATACTTAAATAGTAACAATTTTAAAAAATGATTTACAAGGAAGAAAATATCTACTGGTTGTGGCAGAACATACTGGTTAGGGCAGAATGTGATTCTGTCTTCTGACTCAAAGGGAAGTTTGAATTGTTCTTGTTTTTGATATATGAGTGATTAGATATAAAAGTCGAGGCTGAGGTCAAAAGTGAGGTGAATGATTTTAATTCTAGGCAGGAGGTCATAACTACACCCAAAGAAGCAAATGCAGATTTTCAAAAGATCTTCCAACTTTAGTAAAGCACCCACGAGTCCAGGATCTGGCATAAGCAAATGTGAATTTTGTTAATAATGTCTGCCTTGCTTTTCCGTGTGGAAATGTTCCATCCTTCTGTACCTGGGTCTTCCAGGCTACCTTTGACAGCCTGGGTTTGGACTCACCCTCTCCATCCAGCTGCTGCAGCTTTCCTGTTCTATATCTCTCCTACTCTAGGAGGATACCTTGTGCTTTGACTAGTCCAATAAACCACCTGAAATTAATCCCCAGAGAGGTACCACTGGAAATAGACTCAGAGATGCCCCCTTTCCACCATCATCACCAGCAGATTGCTATGGCCATCCAGAGATGTATCTAACTTCCAAAGTTGTGGCATTCTATCTAACTTGTCCCCCATGAGCTGTGTCTAACTTAGGAAATATTCCAAGAGCGGGGATTTGAGGCCAGCACCAAGGGAGGAATGCTAGGCAGTGATAGAGATGTTTGGGATTGGCTATATTTTGGAGCAGGTTTCCCTTGCTTGTTTTTCTCAGAATCAGGCTGCGTACATGGCTCTTTACTTCCTTTACTTCACACTCCACCAGAGAGATTGCATGGGAGATAAGACTGGGATCCAAACGCAAGCCACATTTTAGTTGACTACAAATTTCATCTATTTGCTTGACAGGTTAATAGGTTGCCAGGAGACCAACTCAAATATGATATTGTTTTCTATTCTGTTAAAGAGGTGGTCTGGATAATGAAAAGTAACTTATTCTTCAGCCGTTGTTTCTTGTGGGTTTGAGTCAGGCACATTCTAGCTATGCACACAGGATAGGATTCCTTTCTCTGGAGGGCTGGCTGGGAATGAATGGCTGGAAAATGATGTTGAAATTCTTAGAGGGGCCTGAAGCCTTCAGGCGTCTACTCCTTGGTCAGATGAAGACAAGCAAGCCCCTTTCGTGATACTACAATAGAGGAGAAGTTTTTGTGGGTGACCTTGTTTCAGACCCTGGGAAATCCAGTACAAGGCAGCAGGAGTAGTAAAACATGCACTTAGCTGAGGTTCAGATATCTCAGATCTAGCCTTGCCTCTGCCATTCATTAGCTAGGGAAACTCTGATAAAGCATGAAACTTACCTCAGCTTCCACAAGGGAAACCCAGAAGCTTCCATAGAAATATTCAGCCCAAATCCTCCAAGGTTGGCAACAGAAAATGATTTCCACAAAGGGAGGGGTGGTTGGACTTTCCAGCCTTGACTCCTGGTCCCTGGACCTCATTTTGCTAATTACTGGTTGGGCAACAAGAGCCACAACTCAAGAACTGAGAGGTAACTTTCTCTCAGACCTTATTTCCTCACCTGTAAAGCTCACCTGAGGTGTTTGGGTGATGTAAGCTTTGGAGTCTCATTAAGAGCTGACAATTTATGAGTCTGAGACTCTAAGTTGTCAACAATCTCACCAAGAGAAAACCTTTCAGAGAAGATTGTTTCAGGCCGCCCTTATTAGAGGACGCTGCTGTAGGTCAAAGGGAGAACTTTGGTCTCAAGATGACCTATTGACTGGGGTCTTCTATTGTGTTGTGAGAAAATACTTTTCAGTTCAGACTTTCAATCTGGATTTCATAGCATCTATTCTTTTTCGGAAGGTCCAAGTCTTCTTCTCAGCCTCTTCATGGATGACTTCATCTCCTGGTTCCTCAGGGTGTAGATCATGGGGTTCAGGACAGGGATGATGACCGTGAAGGTGATGGAGACAGCTCTGTCCATGGGGAGGGCAGTGAAGGGCCGGGCATAGACATAGATGCAGGGCACAAAGTGCAGGGTCACCACAGTGATGTGGGAGGTGCAGGTGGAGATGGCTTTCCTCCTGCCCTCCCCAGTGTGAGACCTCAGCATCATCAAGATGACTGTGTAGGACACAAGGAGGAAGACAAACCATAGTGTAGAGATTAAACCATTGTTGGAAATCATTAAGACCTCAAGAGCAAAAGTGTCGGTGCAGGCGAGTTTGAGGACCTGGGGGACATCACAGTAGAAGCCATCAACAACATTAGGTCCACAGAAGGGGAGGGGCAGCAACAGGGAAATCTGCACGATGGAGTGGACAAAGCCCCCCACCCAGGAGGCCACAATGAGGGCAGTGCATCGCCCCCTACTCATGATGGTCACATAGTGCAGAGGCTTAGAGATGGCCATGTAGCGATCAAAGGCCATCACAGAGAGAGAGAAAATGTCTGCCCCACCGAGAAGGTGGAAGAAGAACATCTGAGTGATGCAACCATTGAAGGAGATGGTCTTCGTCCTCGACAGAAGGTCCACGAGGACCTTGGGAGCAGTGATGGAGGAGAAGCAGATGTCCAAGACTGAGAGATTGCGGAGCAGGAAGTACATGGGGGTGTGAAGGCGGGACTCACAGGTCACAGTGACCATGATGAGGACGTTTCCCAGCACAGTTGATGTGTACACCAAGAATAACAAAGGAAATAAGACCAAGCTCAGCTCTTGGGACTGGGTCAGTCCTTGAAAAATAAATTCTTTCACTCTGGTGTAATTTCCCTGCTCCATTGTATCATGTTTTCTCTTCTTCAACTACCTGGGGAGAAAATAGAAAAGAGAAAGTATATCATTAAAAACAAAAGGAATGTGAGTTTTAGGACTGGAGTGTCTCAGGGGTTATTTTTTCAATTATTTTCCTTTTGGGCAGGGATGACTACAGTTTGGTAAGTTATCCCCAGTAGATGGTGTTTGAGTTCTTTCAGAGCAAACCAAAGAGTGGGTTTCCAATGGAGGCAATTAATTGAAGCACCTAAATCAGCATGCTATTAAATTCTTATTAAAATTTTTTAGAGTTGCATAATTTTACATATTCTGTAACTCTCTTGAAAAGCCACTAAGTGGTTAGTTTTGTTTTGCAATGAATACTCCTGTATCTAATTGTTAGGAAGTGGGAAACACACAGGGGAGAAGTATAAAGCGCAGACTTATGGAAGCTTAGAGAGTCTTCTCTCATCATCTTCCACAGCAGACAATCTGTTTGGCATAGTCTGTGCAAAACTGCATGGTACCTGATCATCAGCACTGAGTTAAGGCAAGAAGAACAGTCTCCAGTTTGCTTTCGCCCTAGCACAGACGTGTTTGCCGCAGCTAACACAATTCGAGCGCATGCTGCTTTTGTTTTCACTTCTTCTTCTCTTTGGTGTCTTGTTCTCTTTTGTCCATGGGGCTTGGCAATTGAGAGCTATAGTCCCTGCTCCACATAATGCCCTTGGCAAAGACTTTATTGCCTGGGCCACCGGACAAATGGCTGTCGTTTCTTGGGCTCCCTCCCTTCTCATCACCTACATTTGGATGGCACTTCCTCTCATCTCACTATTTGTAAAAGCTTCAGTTTTGTGCAAAAAACACAGTAGACCTGAATTTGAATATAGATTTTGTATTAATTGAGTAGGTGTCTCAATGCCTAGGTGACTGTGAGCTTCCTGGGTATAATCATGTTTGTGTCGTGGGTTGTGCCGTTTGAATGGACTTGTTTTATTCTTTAACCTGAGTTCCTGCAGACCACATGTCCCTTCATATAGCAGCTGCTGCCAGTTTGCAGGGCCCGTCTTCTCTACAACAGTATTTGGGAGGTACTGTTGTTAGACTTTTCCTATAAAAGACAGTTTTTTGAGAGAATTGAAACGATGACCAAACGTAGCATTTGAAAGGCAGATATATTCCATAGGATGGAATATTATTCAGTTAGTTATAAAAAGAAATGAGCTATCGAGGCCATGGAAAAAAAGAGGAACCTTAAATGCATATTGCTAAGTGAAAGAAGGTCATCTGTAAAGGTGCACACTTTATGACTCCAACTATATGATATTCTGGAGAAGGCAAACTGTAGTAGAAAGATTAGTGGTTGCCAGGGGCTGAGGTGTGCAGGTGGGAGGGATGAGTAGGTAAGGCAGAGGGGATATTTAGGGATTATATATTTTTTAAAAGATTTTATTTATTTATTCGACAGAGATAGAGACAGCCAGCGAGAGAGGGAACACAAGCAGGGGGAGGGGGAGAGGAAGAAGCAGGATCATAGCGGAGGAGCCTGATGTGGGGCTTGATCCCATAACGCCGGGATCACGCCCTTGAGCCGAAGGCAGACGCTTAACCGCTGTGCCACCCAGGCACCCCAGGGATTATATTTTTAATCATGGATACATGGCATTATGCATTTGTCAAATCCACAGAATGCACAAAAAAGAATGAACCCTAATGCAAACTAAGGACTAATAACCATATCCATATGGTTCCTCCGTTGTGAATGAAGGCAGCACACCTAGTGCAAGATGTTAGTAATGGGGAAGCTGGTGGGGACAGGGAATGTGTGGAGCTCTCTGTACTTCCCGTTTACTTTTTCTATAAGCCTAAACTGCTCTAAGAACTAAAATCTATTCATTTTTTAAAAAGCAGATATACCAAAGGATACAACAATTTAGATCACTTCCATTTTGTAAAGAAACACATTTTATAAAAACTTTTGTTACCAAGGTTCACTTTCTATGAATCCTAATTCAGTGCTTTCCGCCTGCTTCCCAGCCTGTTTTAAAGAGAACGTTTTCAATAAGTACTGCTTTGGGTGGTGACAGGCATCTGGCTTTTGTGGTTTTGTCAACTGCTTACAATAAGATCGCTCTTTGCAGCTCTCTCTTTCTTAAAAAAAAATAATCATCTTTGTTAAGGTGTAACTTGTATATAATAAATGGCACACATTTAAAGGGCATAGTTTGACGCCTTTTGACAAATACATACACCTGTGAAGCCATCCCTACGATTAGGAAGAGGAACATCTCCATCCATCCCCAGAAGTCTCCCTGAGCTCTGGAGAACTGTGGAATTCTTGGCACATAATGACTCTGCCCAAACCTCTGCACCAAGACAGGACCCAAGTTTATCAGGGCCTCGGGCCGCAGAGGGCTATGTCCTTAGGATGACCGCAGTGTCCCGTTAAAACGCCCGCCTGAGAAAGCACAGAGCTGCCGGGAGCGTTTACTGTCTGTTCTGGCTGACACGTGCACACAGGTCCCTGACTTCTCTTTCTCAGAGCATTTACTAAAAAGGGCTTGCAATTGTGAACGTGGATTTCCTGCAACACAGGTTTTCTCAAGGACCTGAGAACCGTTCCTTTGAATGTGATCATCAGGAAGGAACGGCCTCTGTCTCCCTGTGTCCGCGCGAGGTCAGAATCCTGACTTCCCTAACTGCCCCTAACAGACAGAGCAAGATGAGTCTCAGGGACACTGACCAGCCCCCTCGCCATCTTTCCTTTGTCAGACGCCCTCCTCTTGCTCATTCCCCTTCCAGAATGCCTGCCCAGTCACCTCTGTGCAAACGAAGATGGAACTCATGTTCCCTGCTTAGTACTTACTGAATACAGCCCTTGTCACCATTTCAACCAATGTCAGGCTCTGTTCAGTTCTGACACTGCTTTGTACTCCTTCCGTCCGTATTCCATCCATACTGAAGCCAGCCGGGTCCTGCCGTGCAGCACGGGGTTCTCTGCTCTCACTGTACTTTCTCTCTCATTTTCTTATCAGAAAAGAACTGCTCCTTCACTAACTTTCTGTTCTCTTTCCTTTGAAGCCCAAGCCACAAACGCTAATTTTCTAGGCTTTCTGCCAATGATCCATTGACCCATCATAACTCTCGCGGAATTTCATTGCCTTCAAACCTTTTTCGTTTTTAAAAGGGACAGATATTTGAACTATGGCAGAAAGTAATATGGTGCAGAGGAAAGACACCAGCTTAGGGGGACAGAAGCTCTGGTGCCTTCGCAGAACAACGGTGGAATCTTGAAAGGCAGCGAACTCCAGGAGGGTCAGTTTTCCATCAGTGAAACGGGAGCATTTGCTGCCTTAAGTCCTTTTGAAAGTAGGCGAGGTCTGCCCAGCACAGAACAATATTAAGTGGACCCATTGATCTGGGTGATTTCTAGGCCTTTGGAGCTTTAATGCTGAATTGTTTTATTTTTATTTTTTTTAAGATTTTATTTATTTATTTATTTATTTATTTATTTTTTATTTATCAGAGAGAGAGGGAGAGAGCGCACAAGCAGGGGGAGTAGCAGGCAGAGGGAGAAGCAGGCTTCCCCCTGAGCAAGGAGCCTGATGCGGGACTTGAAGAATCCTGGGATCATGATCTGAGTCAAAGGCAGATGCTTAACCGACTGAGCCAACCAGGCATCCCAATGCTGACTTGTTTTAAATAATATTGCCTCAATTACCTTATGACTAGTCAAGACTGCGTTCCGCCTATTGCCTACCAAAAGTTAAATCCCATTTAACCTCGGATTGTTTCTTGATATTTAACTATAAGCTGAGCGGTGGCAGCACGAAAAATTGCTGACATTAAGAATTCCCAGGGGCAGTTGGTCGTAGCGGTTGAGAGAATGGGCTTTGAAATCCACATGCATGAGGTTCTGTGCAGACATTAGTCATGAGCGTGACCAAGTCACCAAAACCACCAAGAGATATCCTGAACGGTGCTCTTCTGTGCACAAAAGGGATGTCCGACTAGGAACGTAAAACATGGAGGAGAATGGGAGGATGAAAGAGAGCCCCTGTGTATGGATGTGTCTGTTTGGAACAAACAAAAAGAAAGAAAACAGACAAGTGTCGATTATTTGTTGGCTTTTGTTTTTGTTTTTGGCAAGAACAAACTGAAGATCCCAAGCGCGTCTTCAGAAACATGTCTGGGTAGAGCCACCTTAATAAAGCAGGCTTACTGAGTGGCACAGAATCCCCAGCCTGAGGGAACCCCCAGCCCCACTGTCCAGCTGCCCCATCTCTTTAGAACTGATTTCCCTGTATGCTCTTCAAGTCACCTTCCTCATATCGAAGAATGAGTTTCCCTTCTTGGCATCACTACGGTTTCTAGCTTTAATGTACATAACAGAATATACGGGAGCATTATTAATATTCAAAACACTTCTGTAATTCACAGTGATACTTCAAAATTGCCTGTGCATGGGCCCATATGCACAGACACACAGACATACGAGCACACACCAAAGAGCCCTCGTAAAGAAATGATCTCATTAAAGTTCCCAAACTCGAAACCCTACCTGTTAGAAGTAGAGCTGGCCATTCGGCTGCACACACTGACCTTAGGAGACACTGATTATCAAGGAATATTCTCCTTTAAGGCAGACATGCATCTGAAGGTCGGTTGGGTATCTTCTTTCCTTCTGTCAGAGGCAAAGGGCAGCTCCAAGAATCGCCTCTGCGTGGTCCTACCTCAGTTCTATCATGCTGCCTTGTGGTGCTTCTGACATGAGTACTGGTCTCTCAGCCCCAGACCTGACAGAAGCTCACCAGAGGGAATTATTTTTGGATGTGACTGCTAACTCGAGTAGCCAGACTTTCCTTTTGAGATGAAGCTCCCTTGAGTGTTATTAAGAAGTCATGCCGTGGAGGACACACTTCGGTTTTGCAGTTTTCCTAATGTAGGGAAGGAGATGAATCCTCTCAGACCTTGGGCTGAGAGCCCAAATATCTTTGTCTGAAGGGCTCACAGGGAACAAACAGGAGTCTGCCTCCTTAAGAGGTAGGAACTCAGGGAAAATGAACAGAACTCCCAGTAGAGTGTGTTTCAGCCCATTCCAATTTTTTTCTTTCTAGGCAGATGGTTTGCTTATTGTCCTATTGATATACATCATCAGAAGCATCATAAAGATTGAGAAATGCATTTTCTCCTTGTTTCCCACCAAACTTCTCATATGAAGAGGGGATATAAGCAGATAAAAGATATGTTGGAACTATTCATTCATCGAGTATCTAATTGCGAAATATTTATTGAGCATCTACCATGTTCCAGGCTCTATGATTCCAGAGGTCCTCAAAGCAGAGAGTTGCATGTTGCTTCTCATCTTATTCCCTATATCATTTTTGAAACCTTGTCTCTCACCATAGATCTATAGATGGTCTCACTTGGATATTGCATACCTCCAATTGAAAATGTCTATAGTAGGGGTGCCTGGCTGGTTGAGTCGGTAGCACCTGTGACTCTTGCTCTTGGGGTTGTGAGTTCAAGCGCCATGTTGGGTACAGAGATTACTTAAAAATAAAGTTTTAAAAAAGTTGATCTGAGGGGTGCCTGGGTGGCTCGGGTAGAGGCGTATGTGACTCTTGATTTTGGGGTCAGTGAGTTTGAACCTTGCATTGGGTGTAGAGATTACTTCAATGAATAAACAAAAAAACTTAAAAAAATTAAAAGTTGATCAGATCTGATCATTTGATCTGATTATTGTTAATATAATTGATCTGATCATTGTTATTAAAAAATTCTTCTCTTGTTATATCTGGCACTATTATTCTGCTTGTCACAAGGGCTTAGTATCTCTGGATTGCCTCTGACATTCCTCACTACCCATTTTTTTTTTATTTCTTGTAATCTTTTCTGAATAAATTGATTTTAGATTTCTTTCATAATTTGCAATAGTTTTTCATAATTCACTTCTAGAACTTGTCAGTCCTGGCCCTGATATTCATGGTCTTGTGCAATCCCATCCTCTAGTGTGTGGACTGAATTTAGTGACTTGCTTCTAATGAATAGAGTAGTGCAAAGATGATAGGATGTCACTTCCAAGATTAGGCTAGAAAAGACTGACTTCTACCTTCCTGCACACTCTTTTGCCTTGATTGCTCACTCTGATGAAGTAAGCTGCCATGTTGGAGAGGTCCACATGGCAAGGACCTGAGGATGGCCTCCAGCCAACAGCCAGTAGGGAACTGAAGCCCTCGGTCCAATAGCTCATGTTTCCGGCCAGCAATCCTGTGAGTGAGCTTGGCAGCAGCTCCTCCCCCAGTTAAACCTTGAGATGTGACAACAGCTCCCAGCTGACACATTGACTATCACCTTGTGAGAGACCCTGAAGAGAAGACTTAGCTAAGCCATGCCTGGTTCCCAGCACACACAAACTGTGTTGTTTTAAACCGTTAAATTTTGGGATAAGGTGCTATGGAATAAGAGATTACTAACACAGTACTGAACTGATAAGTCTTCTCTATTGAATAAGAGGTATGTTGACAACTCTTTCAAACTTGAAAGAGTTTGAGTTTCTCAAAGAAATTCAGAATGGCAGGATCACTCCTAAACCAGCTGGTTTGCATATATAAATATGTTTACTTGCTTAAAAAGTTCTGTGGGAATTTAAAATCAACCTCCCTTATATAGAAAAAAAGTCACAGGCAGTAGGACCAAGCATATGTGACTTGTGTAGGATAAGCTAGAATCAGTTTATATGTAATAGTTACCTAAGGACATGTCTCTACCTGGAGAAAAATATAGATTAATCCAAGTAATTATATGATATCATATTGCAAGAGAAGTAATTTAATGGTGTCTTCGTGAATTCACTTGCTTTTGCTCACTGTGCTTGATTGGGTGGTTTTGCATGTGTACAAACAGTCCAAGGTAGCTTCTTGGGCACCTTTTGCTGGATTGCTGTCATTTGTAGGGTCTTGTGCTGGGAAACACAAACTCTGATTGTACACATCTTTGGTCACTTAAAATTCCACCCAGTCACAAAGTTTCTGCTCAAGGTAAAGTCAACATAGAGGTAGAAAAAAAAAAAAAGGCATCGTTGTGAAAAGTACATAAGATCTGGAGAACAATGATACCAGAGCCAAGACAGAGCCAGGAAGTAAATGGTCATTTGGTCTGCAGATGGATCTAGCCTAAGACAAATTTATGTCTTTATTGGAATTTTAATGCTTGGGGAAGTATGTCTAATATTGGAAAATGATTCAGAACGTTTTTGAGTGGTGGGAATAGAACAGAACGTAGAAAAAGACAATCAACAAGAAAAAGACACTCATCTCTGTAAGAGCTTCTGCATTAATAAATGTTTGTTTACAATTAGCCGAGGGCAACTATGGGGATAAGTGAGAGTTGTCTTCTCTAAGGGAGTCCCCCAGGCCAATCTTCTTTGGGGACTTTACTCCAGTGTTTTTGCTTTTGGGACCTGACCTTTCAGTTTACTGTTACTCTAATTCCCAGGATTACCTTGATCACCTTCCCCTTCCTTTAAATTAGATTTCCTTTCCCCAACTTTCTCCATTTTGGTTTGGTTCTCTGTGCATTCCAAGGGTCCAGCAGTGCTTCCAGCACATCTACACATTAAGAGAATCCTTTTAGAGACAAAGTCCTAGTCTTTATAACCTAATCCAATTGTGATTTCTTAGCAATGAATCATAGATGTGGAAGAGATGATTAGAGTTCACCATTTTTCATGTTCTCCTTTTCCTTCTGGGAATAGAACTGGATTACATTCTCCAGATTCCCGTGCAGTGAATTGGGATTATATGACCAAGGGCTGGTCAATGGAATGTGATCAGAAGTGGAACATACCACTCTCAGGACTGGCCAATAATGACCATTCCCCTCTCCCCATAATTCTTTAAAATTTTTTAAAAAGATTTGTTTATTTATTTGAGAGAGAAAGAGCACATGAGCAAGTGGGGGAAGAGGCAGAGGGAGAGGGGAAGCAGACTCCCTGCTGAGCGTGGAGCCCCACTCGGGGCTCAATCCCATGACCCTGAGATCACAACCCCAGCTGAAACCAACAGTTGGACACCCAACCATCTGAGCCACCCAGGTGCCCCCCACCTCCCATGATTCTTAATCCTCTCTCCCTTTCTCCATTTGCTGGATGAATGGAGAGATTTAAAGGACCTTGAGAAAGGTGGAGCCCAAGGTGGAAGATGCCTGTCTCTCTAAATGACTGCATGTAACAGCTCTTTCTTTCTTTCTTTTTTTTTTTAAAGATTTTTTTATTTATTTATTTGACAGAGACAGCCAGCGAGAGAGGGAACACAAGCAGGGGGAGTGGGAGAGGAAGAAGCAGGCTCCCAGCAGAGCAGCCCGATGTGGGGCTCGATCCCAGAATGCTGGGATCACGCCCTGAGCTGAAGGCAGACACTTAACGACTGCACCACTCAGGCGCCCCCAGTGTAACAGCTCTTTCTAAAGACCAGTGTTGGCCTGTGCCATGAGCAGGAAATAAATTTTTACTCTGGTTATTAAATATTTTGGTTTTGGGTGTTTTTGTCACAGCATTTGATCTACTCTGATTAACAGATGAGTGCCAGCTTCTGTGGCTTTTGAGCTTTGTCATGAAGAGAGACATAGTCTAGTAAAATCAATAGGTGCCAGCAAAACATCAGTTGGATTTTTAGGTAAACCTTCTCCTAGTATCCTTCTATCCCTTTCATTACAAAGACTAGCAAATTCCCCGATTCAATGATTAAACCTTCATGCTTTTTATGACCCTTTCTTTACGTCATACTGGATCAAGTGGACAGTGTTAAAAAGTTTTGGGGTCCCTATGTTCAGAAACAATAAGGAATTTGGGCGTGACCCATCTGCGATTGGGTTAGTCCTACTATACAATGAGGAGTCAGTTTCTTTCCACTCCCTAGTGGAGTGCTTAGCATCCTGTTTGCTTCAACCTTGCACAGATCCAGGTGATCTGTCCACAGCCTTTACCCATCACTGTTATTTCTTGATGAACACTCCCACTCACAGCATTAGAGGAAACCATGGCCTTGAAGTGATTTGAGGATCTTCTCTTCCCAGTAGAAATCATGGATTTGCATTGCTTAAGGGGCCACCAGTGGAGTTCTGCCTTCTTGAATTTCCTCGTGAATGTCTACTAGTGGTATTCACTCCATGAGTGTGCTATTTCATGGCTATGTTGAGCTCACCGTTGCACAAATGTAGCATATTCTTACACCATTCTCTCCATTTGTAATACTGGTTTCTTTTCTTGAGTTGTGTTTCTTTGTCTCTTCCCCTTGAAATGGTCTACTCACTGTAAAATGCCTTTTGAAGCTCTCAGGTAAAGTGCCTACAATATTTCCACAGCACTTTGCTTATGTCTTCATTAGAGCATTTTGGAATATGGCTCTAGGAAAGTGACTATCTTTAATCTTTTTGCAGCAATCTGAATTCTAGCACTGTCAGGCACATAATGTGTGTGCTGTAAAATATTTGCAGAATGAATAATTGAAAGTGAGTAATGGAAGTGATGAATGAGCTTCACCTAACGCAGTGTCACCTATAGGTCCTTAGCACATACTATACTACAGAACCAACCTCTTTGAGGACTCCATGATATTCATAGATGCGCCCTTGTTTTTGGCATTAAAGTGATCTCTTCCCATTTTGAGAAAGTGAAGTTTAATGTCTACATTTACCGTTTGGGGCTATCTCATTCTTACAGAATTTAAATTCTTTCTGAATGCCCTAGTCTTTTCTTTAGTCTCTTCATGGCTGACTTCATTTCCTGATTCCTCAGGGTGTAGATCATAGGATTGAGCAAAGGGGAGATGACAGTGAAGGTGACAGAAATGGCTTTATCTGTGGGGAGGGCAGTGAAGGGCCGGGCGTAGACATAGATACAGGGCACAAAGTGCAGGGTCACCACAGTGATGTGGGAGGTGCAGGTGGAGATGGCTTTCTTCCTGCCCTCCCCAGCATGAGACCTCAGCATAGCCAGGATGACTGTATAAGATATGAGGAGAAAGAAGAAGATAAACCAGCTGACCAATCCATTATTGGAAATCATTAGGAGCTCCAGAGTGAAAGTGTTAGTGCAGGCAAGTTTGAGGACCTGCGGGACATCGCAGTAGAAAGTGTCAAGAACATTGGGTCCACAGAAGGGGAGGGGTAGCAACAGGGAAATCTGTACGATGGAGTGGACAAAGCCTCCTACCCAGGAGGCCAGCACCAGGCTAGTACATCGTCCCTTACTCATGATAGTCATATAGTGAAGGGGTCTTGAGATAGCTATGTAGCGATCAAAGGCCATCACAGAGAGAGAAAAAACATCCGCTCCTCCCAGAAGGTGGAAGAAGAACATTTGAGTGACACAGCCATTGAAGGAGATGGTTTTTCTCTTCGATAGAAGATCAACTAGGACCTTGGGAGCAGTAATGGAGGAAAAACAGATGTCCAAGATAGAGAGATTGCGGAGCAGGAAGTACATGGGGGTGTGAAGGTGAGACTCACAGGTCACAGTGACCATGATGAGGAGGTTTCCCAGCAGAGTTGTCATATACACTATAAACAAGAAGACAAACAAGACCCAGCTCAGCTCTCGAGACTGGGTAATACCCAGGAAAATAAATTCTTTCACTCTGGTATAATTTCCCTGATCCATTGGGTCACAGATCCTTTTAAAGTATGTGTTTGGCAGAAATAACAAAGCAGTTAAAGAATGTGTTATAAAATCTACTGTTGTCTTTTCTGTCCCTTGACTCTTATTTGCCTTGGAAGGAAGCTCTTTTTCTATGCATGTGCTGTGCCTGCAATTCAGCATGCCACCAGTAGGTGGAAGATTATCCAGGTTTTTGACGCAGTCATCCGAGTGGATAGGTTCTATCACTGTGGACACTGAAACATAGGTGACAGGTCTGTGAACTTATTCAATTGCACTTTTACTATACAATCTGACACTTAAAATAATAAATAGTAAGCATAAATTCAACTACATGAAGAATTTTCTTCACAAAATACATCATCACAAGAGTTAAAAGATAACTCACAAATGGGATGAGGTATTTACAATATATATATATATCTGAAAAAATATTCATGTCCAGAATATATAAAAAACTTCTACAAATCAGGGGGAAAAAAGATGACAACTGAATCAGAAAATGGCAATGAACCACAACTGCACGAAAGAGAATATCCAAATGCCAGTTCGACTTCACTACTTATCAGGGAAATGCAAATTAAAATTACAGGAAGAAACTACTACATACACACCAACATGGCTAAACTGAAAATGATGAGAAATACCAAGTGATGGTGGAGATGTGGAACAACTGGAGCGCTCACACGTTGCAGAAGGGCATGTGACATTGTACTGTACTGTCAGGTTATGTCTGCTCATGCTGTATATGTATCACATAGGATGCAGATATATACCTAAGAACGGCTATTCCACTCCTAGGAAGTCTGTACAGATGTCACATGCACCACAAGACATATCCTGCAATGTTCACAGCCGCACTATTTGTAATTGCTTCACACTGGAGAACGCCACAAATGCCCATCCACAGTAGGAAAGGGAAATCGCGTTAAATCCACACAGTACGTCGGTGGGAATGATCTACACCATGTGTAATGGTATAAATGAACCTCGTTATATTTATCACACGAGGCAGGTAATCCAGGCACAAAGGAGTGCACACTCGTATTTTGTTCATGAAAAGGATAAAAAGATACAACACCAAAGGAAACACGAGGGAGGTTTCTGAGGTGCTGATGATGTTCTGTTTCTTGATCAGGGTGTTGTTACAAAGCCGTATTCAGTGTGTGTGAAAATTCATCAAGCCGTACACGCATGGACATTTTCTGTATGTACGTACGTTATACTTCCATAAAACGTAAAGCATAGCGAACATGTGGTGATTGTAACATTTTACTCTCGTATCTAAAGAATGAATTTCATTGACAGTGACATTAAATGGATTACTCACTTTCATAATAGTTACTTTGAGAGTTTTGTAGTTGTAGCCTTTACCAGCCACAGCCTGAGGGCGGCCTTCTTATTTTTCTTCCACTTAGGGACTTAAGGCCCTCCCAAATCCTCGTGTCAGGCAGGCGGCCCTGTAGTTCTTTCTCTGATTCTAATTTTAATTTCTGCATTTCTTTTTCATTTTGCTCTTCTAATCTTAGGAAAAGAATCCTTAACTGACCACGGTTCCCCACGTAGTACTCTCCTTTTTGCTCCCACAGAAACATAAGAGCTCCCCCCCATTCCATTATCATTTATTCCGATTCATCTCAGTCTCACTGTCTTGGGGGTTTAGTAATGAAATGGAGTGACAAGAATAAAGGTTCAGAATAATGATTGCAGGAGACTGCAGGTCTCCAGGATCCCAGAATTAAGAAATCCCCTCGCTATACTCACCGTGGCTAGAAGGCGGAGAAATCATTTCGGGAGTCTGATCAGTCTGCACTGCAAGAACATATTTTAATGGATGACCGCAATCCACTCTAGAATCTTTCTTTTGGATACTGGAATGATAAGTTAATAAGTTTCAAATCTTCTGCTCCAGAAACCACTGCAAGAAAGCCTAAGAGTTTTCTGTGTCTTCTGTCCCCTCCTTTCCTCCCTCCCTTCTTTCTCTCTCCTGTTTTTCTTTACCATATCCATTTTCTTTCTTTATTTTCTTCCTTATATACCATTTCCATGACTGTATTAGGATTATTAGATTATTAGCTTATCCTAATGTATACATATATACATATAATATAATATGTACAGTCGGTTAAGCATCTGTCTCTGGCTAAGGTCATGATCCCAGGGTCCTAGGATCAAGCCCCTCATTGGATCAAGCCCCTGAGATGATCTTTTTGAGGGAAAGGTGATTCAAATATCTGTCCTTTCTCTAAGAAGTTTACAGTGAAAACAGTAGCATGTTGTAGCTTGTGGAATCAGTGGACAGAAAAGTGAGGAGGCACAAAATCATGGGGGATGTACACAAAAACCAGTCCCATTTGGGCACATAATGCTTGTAAACCGTGTCTACGAGTCCAGATGAACAGTATCGCCCCACACTGGCATTTGGGATACATGTGGGTGCATCACCTGGGACACTTGTGCAATTTGGGTTTTACCACTTCTTAGCTGGTTGACTCTTGGCAAGCCTGCACCATTATAATTTATCTGCAACATGATGAGAGTAAGACCTACCTCACATACAGGATCCTTCTGAGGAGTAGGTGAGATTATATGTTTTGGAAGAAGCTGAGGAAGCTGATTCTGCCAGCAGCTACTCCGTGTCGCCAGCCAGGTCCATCTGTGGGGGCTTGTCTGAGAGTGGCTCATCTTGCTATTGGTTCAAAGCCCTTTCCCCAACATTTTGGGGTAAATTTAAAATGCAGTCTCTGCTTAGTAATATTTTTCACTTCTGCTCAAAAAATTCAGAATATTTTATCATGTATCTGCTTATAAACACCAATACATTTATTTTTGTATGCAGTTGTAAATATAGGTATTCCTATAGAAAAACCAATCCTCATTGGAAAGGCAATCATCTGGGTATCAGGCTCAGTGGGCAGGGAAAGGTGGGGGGTGGTGGGTGTGGGGGGTCCATGCAACTTCCAAGGTCTCAGCATTATGGAAATGTGAGCAGAATAATGGAGCACTACTCTGCTTATTTTTTGCTTGATTTTTAAAAATAAAGATTTTATTTACTTATAAATAAATAGAGAGACAGTGCACAAGCAGGGAGAGTGGCAGGCAGAGTGAGAGGGAGAAGCAGGTTTCCCACTGAGCAGGGAACCTTATATGGGGCTTGATGTGGGGCTCAATGTGGGGTTCAATGTGGGGCTGCATCCCAGAACACTGGGATCATGACCTGAGCTGAAGGCAGATACTTAACAAACCGAGCCACCAAGGTGCCCCTATTTTTTGCTTGCTATTAGTGAACATTTATGGAGCGATTCTTATGCTATACCAACTGCTTCCTTTTATCTCTTCCAAAACCTATAGTATCCACGTGAAATAGATATTATCTTGATTTTGCAAGTGAGGGTACTGAGGCACAGAAAGAGTACGTAACTTGCTCAAGGTCTCCCAGCTGGGAGAGCCATGTCTCAAACTGAGATTTGTCTTATTGCAAAGACTGATGCTCTTAACTCCTGCAACTGTACTTCTTCCCAGGGTTGATCAGCCCTTCCCAGAAAATGCTGCAAAGAAAAAATAATCTTTCCCAATCAAGTGAAAGTAGTATGCGGGTGTTAGGAGACTGCACGTCCTCCCCTGTGAGAGGCTGTCAGAGTGACCGGAGGAGGTAAACAGAGTTTGAAAGAGTGGACAGCAGTCTTCAGAGGCATGTCTGCCAAGAGCCTGCATCGACTGCATGGGGCGCTCCAGTGCAAGGCGCAGAGATGAGACCCGAGTAGCAGCACCTTACATACAAACTCCTCTTGGAAATAATGGATCTGGTGGTTCCAATGGAGGCTGTCTTTTTTACGAGGAGTGGGAAGGCTACTTGGAGAGTATTAGATTATACGTAGTGCTTTGAAACACATACATAATACAGAGTGGGGAGGGGAAATGGACAGAGAAATACAATCGCTCATGTCTTTGCAAGGTCAAGATACAGAGCACAAGAATTTCTTAGAAATCACCTCAAAGGAGACCATCCTTAGGAAACAAGCTGTCGCACATGTTGGACAGAGCCTGCAGCCAGAGGGTTACCCTCGTACCCCAGCTTCCCACTGGGCAAATGCTGCCCCATTCTCTACATGGAGTTAAATCTCTCATGTCACAGTTTTCTTTTTTCCCAATGTTGAAAAGCCTCTACTCTTAATTGAATCCCTAAAAGTTTTAGGAGCATGATTCATATTCATTAGTGCGTGAGGGCATAGATAAGCGAGCCATTAAAACACCTTCCTCAAAGCCCCCAGACTTCCAGTCCCAGCCAAGGAACATACACTGAATTCAGGAATTGTTGTCTTAGTGCTGTTTTTCCGCGGCAGTCACCCTCCTGAGAGCTGGGATATTAGCACCTTCTCAACTACCTTCAACACTTTGAACCTCAACATCCCACCAAGTAGAATATATCACATCCCTGAAGCCAACTCACATTCTTCTTGTATTCTGCAAGCCCCACTTCCCCTTTTCCTAAGAGTGAAAAAACACCACTTTTATTCGCTTCATTGGAATTTTGGTTTCAATAGGAACGTCCTATACACTTGCAGTGTTTCTGAAAAATCCACGCTGGCAGCTTCTCAGTGTCGGAGGTTCACGCTTACCAACACTAACGGACTTCAGTCTCCAAGTGGGAAATTGATCCTCCTAGGGCGCTCCGGCTGCATACTAGAAGAAGTAGGTTCTGGGGAAATTCTATGTTTAATGGAAAGCCTGCCTCAAAATGAGTGATTTTGTTATTTTCTTCCTTCAGATGGGAAAAGGCAGCCTCAGGGAATCACATCTTACTGACTCTTCATCTTTGCCTTACAGTTTCTCAGCCCCCTCGATTAGTCCCTCAGCCACAAGCCCAATATAGGAATGAGCAAAGGGAATATTGTTGGTTATGAACACGGAAGCTAAGCGGCCAATTCAGTGGAGTTCCTGTGGGAGTCATTAAAATGTCACCAAGCCCTTCTCTCTCTCCCTCATCTCTTCTCTGCTCCCGTCTCACACATAATGCAGAGGTCCCAGCGCACAGTCAGGACATACCCTTTTCTCTGGAGGAAGCCTATGAGACAGTGTATTATCCTCTTTGGCTCAAGAAGATAGCATTGCGTTCAATCACACCAAGGACTGTCCAAAATCGATTTGCTTGCAATGAGCTAGGAAATGAAACTTGAGTAATAGAGTATCAATGGAAAAATCAAAGCCCTGTGGCTACTGATGGGGCAGCTTGCAGAGTCTGGACAGTGTAGATTTATCTGTGCAGCATTGCCCCTATACAATTACTGTATTTTTTATTTTTTTAAAATGATTTTATTCTTAAGTAATCTCTACACCCAATATGAGGCTCAAATTCACGAACCCCAAATCAAGAGTCACACGTTCTGCCAACTGAGCCAGCCAGGCGCAGCCCCCAACCCCATGCAATTACTTTAATCTATTACATGTCTGGGATCCATAGCTCACTTACAACCTAGGGAGGTGGCACAGTCACAGCTCCTGATAGTCGTCTGTTTAATTACTTCGGCATTATTTTGTTATTTGGTTCATGGGTACCCAGAAATGTTTACCACTAATGTGTGTGATTCAGGGAACAATGCAAGAAAGGGTAATTTGGAAGCTACTTGTACACCCAGAGTCTGTTAAATTTTCTAGGGTTCTTAACAGCAGAACTTAAAAAATAATAAAAAGTGATTTAAATGGAAAAAATGCAGTCCAAGTTGTGATTTGATGTCACTCAGATAAATGATGCATGTTTGTGTAATCGGATGCTATTGCTTTCCCCTTCCTCTGAATTACCCATCAGGTTATGGTGTACATTTCAACGTGGTTTGAGGAGGTGTCAGGAGCAATGGTGTGGCAGAGGTGTCTGGGTTCTTGCCCTTTGGGATTATGCTTCTGCAATAATTCAGACCCCATATATCTTTGGTGCCATCCAATTCTGACAGCGATAACAATCTGATCTGAGGGAGTCTCCAGAGATAACAAGGGAAGGAAAGGACACATTTGCATGAAATGGACGTTAAGTGGCTTGTGGTATGCGTCTTTTATAGGCCATTTCATAAAGAAAAGCCTAAGGACTGTTAAGAGCAAAGCTACCTGAGTAATGTAGCAGGACTCCACAAATGGTGCCTTGGCAAGTATGAATTATTCTTAGAATTTTCATGGGAGGAAGTAGGTTAATATTGTAAAAAGTTAGAGTTGATTGATCAAGTGACAGGAAATGGCAAACAATTGAGCCAGTTAGTTAATGAATGCTTACGGGGCCAGCCCAGATCCGATGACAGATACAACTGAAGTCTGTCCTCAACACTCACCACCCTTTGGCTAACTCTCCTTTGGCTCGTTTCTATCTACTGACTCTGACTTTTTGGTCTGGTCCCTTATCTCACTCTCAAAGCTAGGGTTTATCTTTGACTCATTATCTTCTTTTGATCTGAAACTCTCCTGCATTGTAACTTACCAGCTGCCGGGATGTCTCTTCAAGTGGTATAAATAGCACGCAAACCTATTGTCAGGACAGAAAACTAGAAATGTTAAGATGATAGATGCTTTGAATTCAATGTACATTCCTTTGCTTTTTTATCCCATCAGGGTTTTTTTTCACCTAATAGTGAAGAATATGGGCCATATAAAGAGTGTAATAGGCTAATGGGGGAATGAATGTGTGTTAGGCGGAGCAGTAAGGGTGACATAGAGAATGACATTTGCCTTGCACTGAACATTTACTATCTGCTAGGCATTGTATGTTTCATACGTACCATCTCCTTTCAACCCTACCAATGACTCCATGAGATGAACAGTAGAAGTATCTTTGTATAGTGAACTATAACCTGTGGAGAGACACAAGATCACACAGCCGATGCACAGCAGAGATGGGATTTGAATCCAGGTCACCATACTTTACTTTTTACTTTACTTCCTTACCAGGCTTTCCCAGAAAAAACACCAGCCTGTACCACCTCTTCCCAAACACCAACAGATTGAAAAACGGATTAGAATTTTACCTTCGTTAACACCTCCTCTCTTCCTATCTGACAGGAAGAATAACTTCAATGGTGAAGGTAATCTGAGACTGGAAAATCAGTTCTTCAATAATGAAAATGGGTTGCTTCTCATGTAGGATTCCTTCTGCCTTTTTCTAAATTTATCTTGAGAATGTGAATCTGGCATGTCTGGTTCTGCATGAGATAAATCCTTTTAGGACATATGGGGAAAGCTTCCTAAGATTCTTCATTAGTGATAGGAATCCAGGAGGACCACCATTATGTCGTGTTGATGTTCTCAAAAGGTCACGAGCCCATATGGAGTTTAAGTGGGCTGAGAAAATGTCTTAATCTGTGATAGGCCCTATGTACCCATATATGTGTACTACAGAAGCACTGATCATAAGATCTTTTCTAGGACAGGATTGTAGTTTTATATAGACAGATTCTGGTAATGTGACACATTACATTAATATGGAGGAAGAGTGATAGATTAGGTGTCTGAAGACTTATCTCTGCAATTTACTTGATATAAGATCTTGAGCAAATCACTCATATCTAGGCTTCTATTAACTTACCTCCTGAAAAAGGATTCAGTCTCTTTACCTGCCATTTAGTTGTCCTCGAATAGAAAAACATCAATCAGTTCAGTCCTATAATACTAGTTACTTCATGCTCACCAGAAGCTCGAGTTATTAGTAACCTATTAACTTATATAGGAAAATAAATTGTTATCTAGTAAGTATAGTTGGTTTATTGACAATATAATCAAGTACATAAATACAACTCTATAGAAAAAATAATGGAAGGAGTCCTTGGCGATGAAGAGGCTGGAGATTCTTACACTATTCCATCACGAACGCATTGAGTCTTCTCCTCAGTCTCCTCATGGCTGACTTCATCTCCTGGTTCCTCAGGGTGTAGATCAAAGGGTTCAACAGTGGGGAGATGACAGTGAAGGTAACAGAGATGGCTTTATCTGTGGGGAGGGCAGTGAAGGGCCGGGCATAGACATAGATGCAGGGCACAAAGTGCAGGGTCACCACAATGATGTGGGAGGTGCAGGTGGAGATGGCTTTCTTCCTGCCCTCCCCAGTGTGAGACCTCAGCATCATCAAGATGACTGTGTAGGACACAAGCAGGAAAATAAACCACAGGGTAGTGACTAAGCCATTGTTGGAAATCATCAAGAGCTCAAGTGCAAAGGTGTCTGTACAGGCGAGTTTGAGGACCTGGGGGACATCACAGTAGAAAGTGTCAAGAACATTTGGTCCACAGAAGGGGAGGGGCAGCAGCAGGGAAATCTGCACGATGGAGTGGACAAAGCCCCCCACCCAGGAGGCTACAATAAGGGCAGTGCATCGCCCCCTACTCATGATGGTCACGTAGTGCAGGGGCTTGGAGATGGCCATGTAGCGATCAAAGGCCATCACAGAGAGAGAGAAAATGTCTGCCCCACCGAGAAGATGGAAGAAGAACATCTGTGTCATGCAGCTTGTATAGGAGATGGTCTTTATCTTTGACAGAAGGTCCATGAGGACCTTGGGAGCAGTGATGGAGGAGAAGCAGATGTCAAGCACAGCTAGATTGCGGAGCAGAAAGTACAGGGGGGTGTGAAGGCGTGACTCACAGGTCACAGTGACCATGATGAGGAGGTTTCCCAGAAGAGTAATCATGTACACCAAACACAAGAAAAGAAATAAGACCAAGCTCAGGTCTTGGGACTGAGTAAGTCCCAGAAATATGAATTCTTTTACCCTTGTGCTATTTCCCAACTCCATTGAATCATGTTTCCTCTTCTTTGTGTAGCTTGAGAAAAATGAAAAATATTATTTCAGAAAGTGTTCACTGTCCCTTAATATATCACACAGAGTCAGGTATGAGGTCTGAAAACTAGTGAGCTGCTATTACCACGTGAAAAGCTGTCCTGAAGTTATTGCTAATGTATAGAAAATGACATCTGATTAACACAAGCATGCATCTAATTATTCTTCTGTAAATTGTAAGTATTTTAGATATAGTATAAAAATAATGTTCTACGTATAGAAGTTCTAAGCATTTGAGATAAATGGGTGGATGTTAAATATTCAGAAAGGGACTACTGGGGCACGAGGGATATAACAATGGGGTCAGTTTGGTGTGTGGGTAAGGCAATGTGCCTGTTTGGTTTCTTTTCCACATTGCATGCTCCATTTATATGGTTTAAGAACCCTATCTGCGAAATGGTTCCCTTTGGACTGAACTTCACAGAAACACTCCTCCCTTTTTTAAATTGCAAATTTAATTCTATGAAAAATGAGAAAATTTTAAGCCATGAAGTTCTCCTCTATTGGTTTATTTTTGCTTAACAAAACTTCTTTATTTCTACCTTTATTTCTACCTTTAGGTACCAAAACCCCTGTATGTTGAATAGCTCCTCAGCTGTGGAAATGAAAGTGTAACTCAGATCTTCTCTTCTGTTCATTGTTCTAGATTTGTTTCTTAAAAATTACTATTATTTTTTATAGAGCTATCATTGAGATACAATGGACTCACGTATTTGCAGTCTGTACTTTGATGTTTGGATATGAATATATACCCATGACGTCACCATATTTAAGATTGTTACTATATCTATCACCCCAAAAGCGTTCTTGTGACCCTTTGTTATATATCCCCTTTGCCCCTCTTTCTTCAGGCAACCACTGATCTGCTTTTTGTCACTATACATTAGTTTATATTTTCTAGAATTTTCCATACATCGAATCTTATAATATAGACTTCCTTTGGGTTTTTTTTGTACTCATGAAATTTATCCATGCGTTTCCACGCACCAATATTTTCCTCTGTTTAACTGTGTGGATAGACCACAGTTCGTTTATCCACTCACTTGTTGATGAACGTTTGGGTTGTTTTTAAGTTTTTGGCTATTACACATTAAAGCTGCTATAAATATTCATTTACAAGTCTTTGTGTGGACATGTATTTTCACTTCTCTTGGATAAGTACCCGGGAGTAGAGTGGCTGTAACTCTTAAAATTCAATAATAAGAAAACAAACAACCCAGATGAAACACAAAGGGATGAATGGCTTGAACAGACACTTCAACAAGAAGATTTAGGGATAGCAAATACGCATGTGAGAAGCTGCTCCGCGTCATTTATCACTGGGGAAATGTACATTAAAACCACAGCATACACCTATTAGAATAGCTAACATGAAAAAGACAGATGTATCAAGAACAGGTGAAAATGGAGAGGGATTGGAACTCTGGGAACAGAAAATGGCATGACCATGTGCGAAAACAGCTTGGCAATTTCTTACGATGTGAAATGTATACTTACCGTATAATCCTACTGCTTTTGAATTTCTTTCTTTTTCTTTCACGGATCCTTGAAATGGGCTTTAATTTCTTTCTTTGCTGTTTATCTCCTTTTTCTAACCGTAATCAGAAACAAGAGAAAGATGAACCTCACTTCCCTCTCACTTTTTTGGGTGTGCTTTTCAGTTCCAGTGAAGATATTTCTTTTCACTAAGCTCACGTTCCCATCAAGTTTTATTTCACCTGTGTGCAATTTTGTCCAAAGTCTATCTAATATGGAAAGCTGAAAAAGATACTAAGAGGTATCATAGCATACAGTGGCTACCCGGGGGACTCTGGAACAACCCACCTGTTCAAATCAAGGCACTTGCTGGTTATGCAAACCTGGGCAAGTTGCTTCACCACTTTGGCCTGAGTCTCTGCATCAGTATTTGGAAATGATAGCATCTCCCTCCTATGATTTTTGTGAGGATTAAATGAACTAATCTCTGCAAAACCATTAATACTTAGAGTATTGCCTAATGTATAATCCATAATAAATGTGAGTATATGTGTACTACCTTAAGGAAAAACTCTGGGTCGGTTACTCTCACAGACACACAGAGTCTTTAAATAGTCTGACAATCTTTTGGAGGGACTGTATATTTCCCAGAACATGTATTCTAAAACAGCTTCATCAGAACATGCTGTTTTGAGGAAAATAGGAGATGTTTTTCTTTCAGTGGCAGTAAGAATGGCCCAGAGCATGGTGACAGGATATGATAGCAAGAAGAGAGCTTGCCTGACTTGGCTTCTTGTCTGACATCATCTTAGCAAACCAGAGAAGTCCAGTGCTTGGTCTGCAGTGAGAACTTTCTGGGCTCAAGTCCTGACTTTATGATTTGGGCCAAGTGAGAGACTTCACTTCTGAATCCATGGGATGGGGCTTATAATGCTCATCTCACAGGGAGTCTATGAGGATTAGGTGAACTAACATATGCAGAAGTGTCAGCACACAGGCTGGTTATCTGTTACAATTAGTACTATGTTGGGTAACCTTAATACTGGGACATCATTGGTAAATGGGGTGTGCTGAACTAAATGAAAGCTCAGCTACCAATCCTGACTAGTTTAAAGAGAGAGAAAACGATCATCAGAAAACTTCAACTCAATAATTATTGAGGAGATCCAACCTAGATATGAAAGTCTTCCACAGTTACCCCCATGTAAATAATAAACTAGCTACACAAAAGGGGAGAAGGTACCTCAAACCCCAAGTCAGGCCTCTTAGGAACTGTCCCATGTTCATGAACTACCTTTGGTAATTCAGACAACATCCTCCAGCTTCTCCATCTTTCTCCTGTTTTATTTTTTTAAAAGATTTATTTATTTCTTAGAGAGAGAGAGAGCGTGTGCACACACCTGAGTGGGGGGAGGGGCAAAGAGAGAAAGAGAGGGAGAGGATGTGAAGCAGACTCTTCACTAAGCACAGAGCCCAACGTGGGGCTCAACCCCACGACCACAAGATCATGACCTGAGCCAAAATCAAGAGTTGGTCACTCAACCGACTGAACCACCCAGGCGCCACCATCACTTTCTTATTCTTAATCCATCCAATTGTTTAGCAAATATTGATGGGAAAACAGCTGACTTCTAGCTTATTCGAAAGAAAGAAATACAACCAGTGGGGAAAAAATTGAAATCTAATAGTGATATGTGAGTGATGAAGACAGAGGAGCTGCATGTAAGAAAAGAATGATTTCTCATTAGAAGCCACGAGACATCTCCATGGAGAGGGTGACATTTTTGTTTGGGGCACATAGGAACAGATCAAAATGGAGCTCTGGCTCTAGAGGACAACTGGAACATACAAAAGTTGCTTGTAGGGGCGCCTGGGTGGCTCAGTAGGTTAAGCATCTGTCTTTGGCCCAAGACATGATCTCAAGGTCCTGGGAATGAGCCCCACAGTTGGGCCCCATGCTCAGCATGGAGTCTTCTTGAGATTCTCTCTCTTCTTCTCCCTCGGCCCTTCTCCCCTCTTGTGCACGTTCACGCACTAACTCTCCCTCAAATACATCAAATCTTTAAAAAAAATTTGCTTGTAGGTGGGAAGATTGGCTGGAAAGAAAAGAGGCAAACATGAAGGCATGGAAAGAAAATCATTGCTTGAAAATTTTTATTTTTTGGTAAACCTGAGGAAGGGTATGTGTTTATTGTACAATTCTTTCAACTTTTCTGAAGTTTTCAAATATTTTATTTTTCTCTCTAGTTTTAAATTTAACAAAAGAAATACCTCCCTAGATTTCAGGCTGAGGAGATCCATATAAGGGAAACAGGGTCTGCAAAAAATCTCTCTGTGCAATTTAGGGGGGTCCCAGAAAACAAAATGCCTTTTCTCTGATTCCATACTGAACTTATTTCTCTGTCTCTCATTTCACAGTGCTGTTTTTGGTTACTCTTCCTTATCTGTGCTGTCACTGAAGGTGAACCTTGGAATGCTGCGGCTCGTATGCACATCACATTTGTAGTCAAAATGTATTTGTGAATATCCATGATTATATCTAGATTTCAGTTTTTCTTACTCTTATTTGTCCCCTTATACATCTTAGCCATAGACAACCAGACACTACAGGCGCACACACTCATGCAGAGTTATACTTCTTACCTCAAGTCTCCAACCTTCTTTCAAGGGCTCCATCTGAGGTTATGAGGTTCCTGTGAAGCTTGGGAATTCTTTGTCCTCAGGAAATTGTGTTACATACCTCTCCAAAGGCCACTGATTTCAGTGGCTCCTCTTCTGCCTTTACGTGGAAAAGGGCAGACTCGGGGAGTAGTATTTTCTTGTCACTCCCATGCTGATTCACAGCCCCCCATCCTATTTACCAATTCCTTAATCCCAAAATTGGTGTGAGAATTATCAGAGGGATTATTGGTGGATGTGGCTGCGGAAAAGGTCTGCTGACGGTGAGGTTGTTTCCGTGGGAGTAATTAGGACATCATTAGGCACACGCACTTAGGAATACACATTTTTGTCAGTGCCTAAAATTGTCCAGCAGTGAGAAAGATTCTGTCCTTGGCCAAACTCTACTCAGAATTTTTTAAGCAAGACTCGGCTTTTGGAACTCCGAGTCTGTGTCTTCATTGCTCAATTTTAGCAACGATCCTGCTAAGTCAGGCTGGCCAGAATGCCCTACCCTCCATATCTGATCACCTCAGCAAGAATCTCGTTAGGTTGGTTTAGCAAGAGCCCCCCTTTAATCTTGGTGTTTCCTCTTAGTAATTTCCTTGTTGGTAAATAAATAGCTATTCTTAGGGATTCTGACCAACTTCCTCAGGCAGTGTCACCCATGCAGGGGGAGTCCTGATGTGGGACACACATTAGAAGGACTGTTGGACCTGATGGAGTTATTAGGCTGGAGTGAAGGAACTGATGGGTTGATGACCAAGCTGGACGACCAAATTCTCACAGGATACACAACTAGCCAGGAAATCCACACTGGATCCACCAGCAAATCCTACTTGCTCGACCTTAGAGTTTTTCCAGCTTCTCACCAACACCATCCTTACTACCTTAAGTCATGTCTTTATTATTTCTAATACAGCAGCCTCTTAATCGGTCTCCCTGCTTTTGTCCTTACTCCTCTTCAGTCTATTCATCATAGTGGCCCCTGTGATTCTGTTAAAACATCGTTATTCTGCTCTTTGACACCCTCTATCTTACTTGATGGGAAAGTCAAAATCCTTACAATGATCTAAAAGGTCCTAGTGCCAGGTCCTGTGGCCGCATGATCTCTCTGACCTTAGCTACTACCTTCTTCCTCCTTGCTACTTCTCAACTAGTTACAAAGCTCTCCTGGCTGTTTTTTGGGTGCTCTGGGCAAAGCCCCACCACAGGGTCTTTGAACATCTGATTTGTGGACTGAGATTTGTATCATGATGTGAACATTTTTCTAGTGTCAAAAATTTTATGGTCTACGATTTAATAAAATTTCCAGCAGCTATACATAGCATAATAAGTACACAAATACATCCTGAGTTGATATGTTAAATGTGTTCCACATCATTCTAACCTTTTTGATGTCTATGCATGGTCCGAAGGAGCTTCATAGGTTTCCTGTCAATTTTAGGGAGTTATGTTATCAGAGAGTAAAAACGAATCAGTTGTTTTTTTAACCATATCCTCCAATGATTTGAGCTGCAGAAATGATTGAGAAACAATATGAAATCATTGATTTGTCTTAATTCAACAATTTTTAATACCTTTTTACTATATTCCACTTGATGCTGATGCTGGGGATTCAATACTATGTAAAGCATAAACCTGTGGGGGAGATAGGAAGAAAGCACCAGGCGCTGATGGAATGCAATACTCAGGTGGCCAGCAGGCCTGCGGTTCAGAGGAAGGTCAGGGTATGGATGTTGCACGAGGTCACAGAACTCATAATAGCTGAGGTGCATATTCTTACTCAAGCTGGGCTAACTTCAAGGCACCTACTCTCCACCACTGGAATGTGGGCTTTAGATGGAACAATCTTCCGGTAATGGTTAACTTATTAATATTAGAGAGTCAGAGGATGAACTTAATTTGGATGTGTTTATTTCAGAAAGATGTGATTACCTCATGAAAGACCTTGTGGAACTCCAATGCCCAAGATGATGTCTTTAGTGTGTGTCTCAACTCCCTTCCTGGTAACAGGGCAGGAATGTAGTGGGAATCTCTGAGTATATCCATAGACAGATGTTTTTTTATTTGAAATTATTTTAGACAATTGTAGATTCACATGCAGTTGTAAGAAATAACAGATTCTACCTTCATGCAGTCTGCCCATGATCATTTACATATATCAAAACATTGAGTTGTACATCTTAAGTATGTGCCATTTTTGTCAATTGTTGATCTTGAAAACCAAAGGAGCTATTTGTTCCCCAGCAAAATGAGTTTATTTGGGAATAGCAGAGGAATTACAATTTGGGACAAGCAAAGGAAGTCTGAAAAACAGAGGGGAGGGGCTTGCTTTTATAGGGGAGAGGAGATAGCTGGGAGGGGCTGTTTTCATTGAATTCTCATTGGCTGGGCTGTTGCTGGGCAAGGAGAAACCCTCCCTTCTCCTGTTGGCTTATATAAAGTATTCTTTGTGGAAATATCAGCAAGGTGGTTTCCCTTGGCCTCCAAGGAATCAAGTTTGGGATACCCAGGGATCTTGATAATGGCTAAAGCAGCTGGTAAGATCATGGCATCTAATAATTCCTGGACATAAAGACCACTTAAAATTTTGTCCCTGTTGGAAGTAAGGAGACTTCACTGTTTCCACAGCATCCCAAAGTTACAAGCTACTCCAAAGGCTTACCTACTATTAACATAGATATTTGCAGTTTTGTCCTTGGTTAAAAATGCAGGCCTGAGGAAAGCGTACAATTCAGCCCATTGGGCCAAGGTAGCCAAGGGCAAAGGTACCACCTCACTGATTTCAAAAGGAGTTTCAAGAGCATTGCCAGCATATTTATCATTTTCATCTCTTAAATAAGAACCATTGGTAAACCAGGAAAAGTCAGTGTTATCCAAAGGAGTTTCCTGTAAGTCATCATGGGGGGTCAGGAGAAGATCTGTCAGTGCCAAACAGTCATAAGGAGTATCATCTGTAGAGGAGAGAAGAAGGGTGGCAGAGTTAAAATTATTACAGCAAGAATTATGGTTAGCAAGAGGATTCCATAGGAGGTGAGACAACTAGCTGAAAGGTATGGAGTGTGATGGGCATTCAGGAGGGCTTCAACTCCATGGGGTACAAAGATTTTTAGAGAGGATCCCATGACTGTCTCTTCAGTGGTCTTGACTAAAAGGGTGTTGGTAGGAATGGCTATGAGTTAAGGGGGGTGTGTGTCCTTGTGCCATAGGCTCTAGCTGTTGGCTGTAATACCCTATGAGTCAATGGTGGGGCCCATGTTTTTGGTGAGTACCAAAAAGGTGTTCCCTTCCTTTTCAAATACAAAAAGGAAAAAGAGAAGTTGATAATTGGGATTTACCAAGCTTTCCTTTAGGGCTTTAAAAAGCTAAGTTATCTTGATCTTTCCAAATAATAGGGTCAGGTTTGTTGTTGTTTTTTTAATAACATATAGAGGGGTAAAATAAAATAAAATATATAGGGGTTGGGCCATAAGGGATTTTAGAATCCAATTTTGACAGTATCCAGCCAGCTCAAGAAAAGTTTGCGATTGGCACTTAGTTTTGGGTTTGGGGAAGTTCAAGATGCCATGGCGCTTATTTGGATCTAAAGGTAGCCTTTGTTGTAAAATCAGGTACCCCAAATATTAAACCTGAGTTCAAGCAAACTGCAGTTTCTCCTTAGAGACTTTGCATCCCACTAAGGCTAAAAGTTTTAAGGGGTGGATGCTGTCTTGCTGTGAAGAGGCCTCAGAAAGGGAGCAGAGAAGTAAGTCGTCTACATGCTGTAATAAGGTAGAGCCCCCAGGTAACTTTTTACCATCCAAATTCGCTTTTAAGGTTTGGGAAAAGTAGGAAATACTTTAGGGAAAACCCTGAGACATTACCGTCCAAGCATATTGCTTTCCTTCTCAAGTGAAGGCAGACATTGACGGGCTTTATCCACTGGCTTTATACTGAGGGAGCTGCTACATAAATCAATCCCAGTGAAAATTTGCTTTTTGTGGGGATGCAGGCTAACAAAGTGTTGGAGCTGGAACAGCAGGGTGATGAGGAATAACGATATTGTTCATGGCTCAGGGATCCTGGACAAATCTCTATCCACAGTCTTTGGGTTTTCTCACAGGCAACATGGGAAGATCACAAAGACCAGAGCAGGGGATGAGGAGGTCCTGAGTCTTATGATCTTTTTTATGGACTTGTTGCCTTGAAGAGCCTCTTCAATTATAGGGTATTAATTAATTTGGGGGAAAAAAGGATGAGTATCTCTTAGGAGGTCTAACCAAAAGGAGATAGGTTTAGAGATAGGGACCTGTTGAGGTTTGAGATTCCCTCTATTTGAATGATTTCAAATGGTTCAGAACCCCAAGGCAGGGGTTTAATAACAGTGGGGTTGAGCACAAAGAGTGTAGCTCTGGTGTCAATAGGGCAGGGAGAGATTAATTCCCAATCTGGAGAGTTGTTTCTCCAAGCTGGTTAAGAGAAGGATTGGGTAAAGCCCCTATATTTCCTCGGAGACCTGTGGGAGGGCGTTGGATAGGCCGGTCAGAGGGCTGAAGACACTTGGAGCACGTTTGTAACAATTTTTCTTGCAGTGTCCTGGCTTTTCTCAATAACAGTAGAGGCCAGGAGGGGTTTTATTTAGGGGACTCCATTTGTTGGAACTGAAGACTAAGGATCTCAGTGGTCTTCCTTTTCGTTGAATTCTCAATGGTGCAGGTGAGCTGATTTGCTAAATTAACTAAATCTGGTGTGGATATAGTTTCCCATTCCATCCTGCTCCTTTTAACTAGAAGGGAAAGATGCCAGTTAAGCCTATTACGGAACACAGAGTTGAAGGCTACCTGAATGGATTCAACATCCATAGGAAGGCCAGAATTTTCCTTAAAAATAATTTGTAGTTGATGGTAATCATCACGCACAGGTTCCCTGGGTTTCTGAGTACAAGCCTGAATCTTAAATCAACAGGTTTTGGGAAAGCCTAGAGGTTGCCAGGGGAAGTCAGTGAGTGATTGTTGAGCCCGATCACGTAACAAGACAGGGGCTTGGCCTCTTGTTTGCAGTTTGGAGATTTCAGGATCATCCCGATTAGCTGCTTTCATCCAGCGTTGGGCTTGGCCTTCACCAGTGAGCATGTGAACTAGCTGGTACAAATCAGAAACCTGGTTGGTAAGTCTGAACCACTGTTAAATTCCTTGGCAGATCTATGATGATCTTCAGTAACTCTAGGAAACTCTTTGACTATGGCTCATAGTTGAGCCTTAGCCCAGGAGACACAGGAAATCATGGGCTTACCATTTAGGATCCTCAGAAGGTCTAATTTTATTTTACTTTTTATATTCTTTTAAAAGATTTTATTTATTTTGAAGAGAGGGAGAGTGAGCATGAGCACAAATGGGGTCAGGAGCAGAGGGAGAGGGACCAGCAGACTCTGCACCAACAGCAGAGCCCAACATGTGGCTGGATCCCAGGACCCTGAGATCATGATCTGAGCCAAAATCAAGAGCTACTTAACTGAGTCACCCAGGCATTCCTAGAGGGCCTAAGTTTAAAGGGACAGGTTCTAATGGGTTCAGAGGAAGAGGAAGAGCAGAGAGGTTTGGAGAAAATGGGAAGTTCAGTGAGAGAAGTGGAGGGTGTGAAAGTGGAGATGGAGAGAAAGAGGATGGGGGAGGGGAAAATGTGTCCTCAGCAACTTGCCTTTTTTAGGTTGCTTGTTTGCCTCAGTTAACTTGGAAATGGCATTCTGTAGAGAGATGATTTTAGAGTCGAACACACTTGGAAGCCTCCAGATACCAGGAGGCATCTGAAATAGGCATCTCATTCCATTTGTGTTTTTTGAAGCTGCAGTCTCCTAAGAAAAGCAAGTTTGGGGAGATCAAATGTGCCCCCTAGTGGCCACTGGAGTTCTAAATTAATTTTGGTTAAGTTGGTCCAATTAATTTAAAATGCTCCTGGTCCGTAGTCTCTCATATGTCATTCCCCCTTCTGATTACCACCCCCCCCCCCCCCTTTTGTTTGGTGACTAACATAATAAAAAATCATTAAAAAAATAAAATAAAATGCTCCTGAGGAGGGACCATAAGTTTTAAACATAAAACCAGACTGGGCCCCAGAAGGAGGACCTTCCTGAGAGAATTTAGCAGATTCAGATGCCATTATTCAAAACCAGAGATTTGGTAAACAGAATAGTAGTCACCAGAAGGGGCAGTGTCTTCCTAACAACATAAAAGATGCCAAACAGTTGTGGAGCTCAGCTAGGAGGGAACCCCGATCTGAGAGGAGACTTTTAGAATCCAAAGGGAAAAGACGACTCAGGGAAGCAGAGAGTGCAAGGGGCACAAGTGGGTACCTCACATGCTTCCGGGGGCCATTTTTTCCTTAGGGGTTCATCTCCTTCAGGCTCCTTTGTGGTCACCATGTAATAGTGACCTTAAAAAACAAAAGGGCCAGTTATTTTACCAGCAAAATGAGTTTTGGGGAATGGTCAAAACTGCTATTCAGAACAAGCCAACCATGGCAAGCCATCGGCAGGTGGGAAGACCAGGGGAGACGCGCTTGCTTGTGTAGGGGAGAAGAGGAAGCTGGGAGGGGCTGTTTTTGCTGAGTTCTCATTACCTGGGCTGTTGCTGGGCAGGGAGAAATTTTTCCCTCCTCCTGCGGCACAGTATAGGCTTCTCCTTGCTGGGGAATGAGGGGTGTGTCTCTTACAGCCAATGGCAGTGTGAGATCGCTCCCTTCAGGGCTTCCCGGCTCCATTTTAAATGAGGTTTCCTTTATTTATTTTCACACAATTATACCTCAATAGAGTCGAACATTCCAAATTGATAAAACTGCTTGAGTATATTTTGATTCTGTTGTCCTTATTTCTTCGAAGGCTGTATTGCAAAAGCAACATGTACCTCCCTGGCTAACAACTTGATTTCTTTTGTAACACGGAACCCATATTTTGACATTATCATTGCGTGCTGAGCAGAATTTTTGAAAGTCCTCTGTATCTTAGTAGAAATATAAAAATTAATTAGAAATTCTTGAATAAATACAGTTTATTTCACAGACAAATGTTTTCAAGGGTGATGAGAAGGAGTGAACTACCTGTCTATTCCATGTCAGAAGGCACGAGTCTTCTCCTCAGTCTCCTCATGGCTGACTTCATCTCTTGGTTCCTCAGAGTGTAGATCAAAGGGTTCAACAGTGGGGAGATGACAGTGAAGGTGACAGAAATGGCTTTATCTGTGGGGAGGGCAGTGAAGGGTCGGGCGTAGACATAGATACAGGGCACAAAATGTAGGGTCACTACAGTGATGTGTGAGGTGCAGGTGGAGATGGCTTTCCGTCTGCCCTCCCCTGCCTGAGACCTTACTACTAACAATATGACCATATATGACACTAAGAGGAAGAAAAACCACAGTGTGGTGAGCAGTCCATTATTGGAAATCATCAACAGCTCAAGCATAAAAATGTCTGTACAGGCAAGCCTGAGGACCTGGGGGACATCGCAGTAGAAAGTGTCAAGAACATTGGGTCCACAGAAGGGGAGGGGCAGCAACAGGGAAATCTGTACGATGGAGTGGGTAAAGCCCCCCACCCAGGAAGCCACTATTAATCCAATGCAATGGCCTCTACTCATAATGGTCACATAGTGCAGGGGCCTGGAGATGGCCACATACCGATCCAGTGCCATCACCGACAAAGAAAATACGTCCACCCCTCCAATAAGGTGGAAGAAAAACATCTGGGTAAAGCAGCCATTGAAGGAGATGGTCTTTCTCTGTGACAGAATATCCACCAGAACCTTGGGAGCTGTGATGGAGGAAAAGCAGATGTCGGCCACAGATAAATTACGGAGCAGGAAGTACATGGGGGTGTGAAGGCGGGACTCACAGGTCACAGTGACCATGATGAGGAGGTTTCCCAGGAGAGTCGTCAAGTACACCAGAAGCAGGAAGAGAAATAAGACCAAGCTGAGTCCTTGATCCTGGGTTAGGCCAAGGAAAGTAAATTCTTTCACCCTGGTGCAGTTTTTCAGTGCCATTGAGTCATTGTGTTTTTCTCTTTTGTTTCAAGCGACTTCACATGAAAGTACTTGGCTATTTATTTCATTTTCCTCCTAAGCACTATGCCTGCAATTCAGAATCTTGCCCATGTGGCTGTAGTGTTTGCAATTTGTTGGGCTGTCCAAATTTTTAAGATTGTAGTCAGTTTGGTGATCAAATCAAATTATCACAAGCAAAGTCATTCAATAATTCTTTTCCTATAACACTCATTTTGGAACGAATAAGCATTTATGTTAAGTAGTGACCTTTACATAGCATACTTTTTAAATTTTGGTTTTTAAATTTTATTTTTTTATTCCACACAAATTGATTGATTGTCTGAAACATACAAAGTAAGAAATGTTTCCAGCCACTGTAGACTTGCAGTCTACAAGTTTAATGTTCATATTAGCGAATATTCTGTTGACTTCAGGAGGGTCTTATCTTGCTAGAAAAGAATGTTCTGTTTCTTAATTCAGTGATGCTGTGGCGTGGGTCACTTTCCCTGCTCTTTGCTGCCTTACGTCAGATTTCTTAAATCTGCAGCCCATTATTCCATGTAGATAACTTGTTACTATGATCATTATTTTATACTAATCAGATTATTTGCTTGATAATCATTTAAAAATACTCAAAAATTGCTATTGGAAAACAGATTGAGAGAGCGTATAAATCTAAATCTCAAAGAATCACATTAATTTCTTTTATTGTGGTAAAAACACTTCAACATGAGAGCTACCCTCTTAAATTTTTAGGTGCACAGTGTCGTACAGCAATTTTCTAGAACTTCATCTTCTGTAACTGAAGTGGTCCTCGCCCGAGTGTTGGTGAGAGAGTAAGGATGATGACCTGATTTTGAGAAGTGGTCTATTCTGCGTCCATCACACCCTTCTGCCTCTTTTGTGGATCAGAGCTAAGAGATGGGGAGAACACACAGCAGGGAGAGACATTAGTATCATTAGAATAATGCCTGTTTTTTCATACACTGTTAAGGGTAATTCTTACAAATGTTTATAAATTTTTATTTGTTCCACATTGTACTTAGCAAGTGAGTATTTATTGCAATCTTCATAGGTATCAGAATAAGTTGGACCACATTTGTCCAAGTGTTTACACCCTAACAAAAGTGGTGTTGTGTAAATTAATGAACAATGCATGATAAAATGTGCAATGTGTCATGAGAGAAGTGAAGGTAGATTTTTTTAAAAAAAGATCTTTATTTATTTATTTGAGAAAGAAAGCACAAGCAGGGGGATGGGCAGAGGGAGAGGGAGAAGCAGACTCCTCGCTGAGCAGGGGAACCCAACATGGGGCTTGATCTCAGGACTCTGAGATCATGACCCGAGCTGAAGTCAGATGCTCAACCACCTGAGCCACTCAGGTGCCCTGTGAAGGTATATTTGGTGGGAGAAGAGATATGGTAGAGATACCGTAATTTCCAGGAGCAACAAAAGCTACTACTTGGTGCGTGCTTACTATGTGTGAAGAGTTATAAAAGGTTGATACATTTATTGTATACCACCATCCGTTAGTAAATATTAATGTTTTTCTTATTTTTCATATAGAATATGAGTCTATGTTTGGCTGAAGGGAAGGAAGAGGTGGAAATAGGATGGAAGAAATGGTGGGTTTTTTCCCCCTTCAATCTCATATAAAGGGTCTAATTTTATATAACAGGAACGTTTGATAAAGTCTGTCTGAAGATAGGAATTTGGCAAAACAGGGCTCTGGAAACCCCATTTACATAGATCTTAGTCTGAGGTAGCCTCACTGATAAGCAACTCAAAGGATCACATCAAAGGTATGATGTCTTCCCTCACACTGAATGGACTACATTTCTGGAATCCCTTTTAACACAGCATCCCTCTTGCTGACAGTTATCACCCACCTTTGTTGTTTCTGTCGCTGGGAAGATCATCTTGGCTCCGAAGTGTTTGATATACCTGGAAAATATCAAAGTCAGACTGTTTATACATAATCAAAATAACAACATATCAATTTCACTATGTATAACGTTAAACTCAGCTAGAAGTTTAATGTCTTTACCGAATTCCTTTGATCCTGAAATTTGAACTAAAAATTGTACAGTGCAGAGTATTACACTTGGAGACTAAATCTTAGTATCTTTGCACTCCTTCCAAGAGAAAATGTGTGCAGATTCAAAGCCTCACACCTTCAAGAACTTTTGTGTCCCTGTCTTATATACAAATCCCCCAGCCTCAGGCCCAATATAAGAATTGCAAAGGGAATATTATTGGACAAGGAAGTGGAAGTCAGGTGCCTGATTCTGCTGGTGGTGATGAAGTTTCAATGGGAGTTATTAAAAAGTTACCAAGATATGCACATGTGTACACACACGGAGATGGACACATTTTTGATTAGTGTCCAAATTATTTAGAAGCTTTAGTGGATATCTATCCCCTTATCCACAGCTCAATCAGAACATCGTTAAAACCTGCCAAATGTGCCCAAGAGACTACAAGGTCCAATTTTCATGGCTTGCAAGGCTCAAAGGACATTATATAAATTTCAATTAGATTGCCAGAAAACTGCAAGAGAACTGGACATAAAATCCTTTGCTACCAGTTCAATTTCTAATTATACACAGGATGATTATAGTCTCATGATGTTGCTGTAAGTCCCCACATGTAGGGAAACATGACGTACGTGGGGTTTGGGGAATGCACATTTTTCCTGTTTTCCTACACTCTGCACCTTTGCTATCTCTCAATTTGGATACAGCTAGGTAAGTGTGTTAGTAAAGCTCTCTATACAACGACAGTGATTTCTTAGGATTAACTCAGTTTATCGAATGGCTTGTCTTCATATAGAATGCATTCTACTGTTTCTAGAATGATGATGAGATTGGCTTTACCCGCTTTTCCATTTTGTTTTTGTTTTATTATATTAAACTAATCTACAAAGATGAAAAGTGCATGAGGCAGGCTGTATATTTGAGATAGGTAATCCCCCTCCCCCCCCGCTTTATTTGAGATCTAATAACATCAGTTAAGGCTGGATCAGTCTTAAACAGACACAATACCATTGCGTATGTATAAGGTATACGATGTGTTGACTTGTTACATTTGTATATTGCAAAATGATTATTGTGGTGTTAGCTAACACTTGCATCACCTTACATGATTACTAATTCTATTTTTGTGGTGAGATCACTTAAAATCTACTGTCTTAGCAACTTTCAATACACAGTATTGTTAACTATAATCACCATGCATTAGGTTCCCAAAGGTTTTTCATCCTATAAATGGAAGTTTGGATCCTTTAACTAACATCTCCCCATTTCTCCCACCCCTTAGCACCTGGAAATCACCATTTTACTGTTTCTGTGAGTTCAGATTCCACATACAAATAAGATCATACAGTATTTCTTTCTCTGTCTGACTTACTTCACTTGGCTTAATGCCCTCAAGATTCATGCATGGTATCACAAATAGCAAAATTTCCTTCTTTTCTATGGCTGAAAATATTCCTCTGTGAGTGTGTGGTGTGCGTGTGCATGTGTGTGTGTGTGTGTGTGTCTGTGTGTTGGTGTGTGTGTGTCAGTGTGTATTTGTTCATATAAACAATATTTTTCCATTAATCCTTCGATGGATACTTGGATTGTTTCCCTGTGTTGGATATTGTAAATAATGCTGCAATAAACATGCTGATACTTCTTTGAGATCTTGATTTTATTTCCTTTGGATATGTACCCAGAGATGGGATTGCTGGATCATATGGTAGTTCTACTTTTAATTTTTTGAGGAATCTCTATACTGTTTTCGATAGTGGCTGATCCAATTTATATTTCCACTATCAGGGCACAAGGGTTTCCTTTTCTTCACATCCTTGCCAACACTTACCTCTTGTCTTTTTGATGATAGCCATCCTAACAGGCGTTGAGTGATGTCTCATTGTGGTTTTAATTTGCATTTCTCTGATGTTTAGTGACGTTGAGCACTTTTTGGCCATCTATATATCTTGTTTGGAACAATATCTTCAGTTCCTCTGCCATTTTTTAGTCAGATTGGTTTTTTTGCTGTTGAATTGTATGAATTCTTTATATATTTTAGATATTAACCCTATATGGTTTGCAAATACTTTTTTCTCATTCTATATGTTATTTTTTCATTTGTTAATTATTTCTTTTTTATGCAGAAGTTTTTAGTTCGATGTAGTCCCATTTAATAATTTTTGCTTTTGTTGCTTGTGCTTTTGGTGTCCTATCCAAAATGAACATTGCTAAGACCAATGTCAAGGAGCTTTTCTCACATTTTTCTTTAAGGAATTTTATGGTTTCAGGCCTTATACTTAAATCTTTCATCCTTTTCAAGGTAATTTTTGTCAGTGATATAAGATAGGGATCTAATTTCATTATTATGCATGTGGTTACTTAGTTTCCCCAACACCATGCATTAAAGAGACTACCATTTCTTCATTGTATATCCTTGCTTTCTTTGTTGTAAATTAATTGATTGTATATGCGTGGTTTTATTTCTGAATTCTCAGTTTTGTTCTATTGGTCTATATGTTTGTTTTTATGCCAGTACTGTACCATTTGATTACTATAGCTTTGTAGTCTAGTTTGAAATCATAATTGTGATGCTCCAGCTTTGTTCTGCTTTCTCATGATTGCATTAGCTACTAGGGATCTTTTGTGGCACCACACAAATTTTAGGATTTTTTTTTCTATTTCAGTGAAAAATGCCTTTGGAATTTTGATAGGGATTACATTGAATCTGTAGATCTCTTTGGGTACTATGGACATTTTACAATGTTATTCTAATCCATGAGCATGGAATATCTTCCATTTATTTGTATCTTCTTCCCTTTCTTTCATTTATGTCTCATGGTTTTCAGTGAATATATCTTTTATCTCCTTGGTTAAATTATTCCTAGGTATTTTATTCTTGATGAAATTTAAATGGAATTGTTTTCTTAGTTTCTCTTTCTGATAGTTATCCTCTTTGCTGGTAGGTAGATTTTTTTTTTCAAGTTTACCCTTCCACAGATGGAAGACTATTCAATTCTCTGGTTTCCTGCTTTATATCTATTTTTGGTCCTGAGCCTTTCCCTTCCTTTTCTGTGAGTTCTGTTTGCACTTAAGTAAGTTAAATAAACTAAAGTAAATGTTTCCAAGAAGCATTTCTAATACGTGTATTCATGTTTAAATCAGGACTTTATTTCATGACATATGGTCTTTCATATTGCCTGAAATATCCCTATTACATTTTCTCCATGGATATAGTGGTAGGCAGGAAGGAGACCAATGGTGTATGTGATTTGATTTTGTATGTAACAACCTGGTTTAATTCTTTTGTTATTTTCAATGATCTTTCAGTGAATTTTCTTTATATTATTTTAGGTATATCCTCTCAATATCTGAGAATAATTTTTTTCCTCTAGTTTTCCAAAGTTTATATACTTTCTTATTTTTCTTGTTTTTAAATTGTAAGTGAATTCAAGTTTAATGACTAATATTTGTGGTGTGAGTCGGTATCATTGTCTAGTTATGTGTGGTAATGGAAATTATTTTAATGTTTAATCATTAGGTATACTATTTGCTCTCTGGTTCTAATAGATATTTTTTTAATCAAGATAACACATTTTTTCTTCAATTCCTGGCTTCATAGGTATTCTGTTCTTCAAGGATGTGTGTTGAATTGTATTGAGTATTTTCTGCATCACTGAAATAATCACATTGTTTCTCTTTTTAATCCATCATTGCTATGTGTTACATTAATAGTTCTCTTTGAATTTCGGGAATAAACCCCACTTGATGATAATTTGTCATTGTTTTAATTCTTTGGTATGTAATTTGCTAAAGAGTAATAAGAGTTTAACATTTTTGTTCAAAGATGTGATTGGTGGGTACACATATATTCGATACGTGATAGTACTAGATACATTAAGTGCTATTATCTAGTTTATAGATAGGGTTATGGCATCTTTATAGAGTGAGTTAAGAAACTTTCTACCATTTGTTAAAAAATTGAAATTACTAACTTTTTAAATATTCATTAAAAATCACTCACAAAGCAGTTTGGGCCTAGTGCCTTTTCAAAGGGTGTATTTTTTTTAAAAAAGATTTTATTTATTTATTTGACAGAGAAACAGCCAGTGACAGAGGGAACACAAGCAGGGGGAGTGGGAGAGGAAGAAGCAGGCTCCCAGCGGAGGAGCCTGATGTGGGGCTCGATCCCAGAACACCGGGATCACGCCCTGAGCCGAAGGCAGACGCTTAACGACTGCACTACCCAGGCGCCCCTCAAAGGGTGTATTTTTGACACCTTTTCAATTCAACTGTAATTATTGATCTATTAAGATTTTTTCCCCCTTCCTTTAGTCAATTTTGGTAACCTTTATTTTCCATGGAAATTATATTCTCTCTTCCATCTTGTAAACATTTAATACTGTGTTTCAGTGCACTGAGTCTTTACTTCTTTCCCTTAGTAGGGTGCAAGTTCATGGATTACATTCGTTCGTATACTCGATCGAGAATTTTCACTCTAGGATGTGCCTGGATATTTGGAGAACAAAAGGAGGGTTCCTGGAAGGGAGTATCTTATCGGATTCCTATAAGTATCTTTATGTCCTCCAAAATGAGGAACTATAGCAATAGTATCTTTGGTCCCCTAAAGTGAAGACAAATAGCAGTTTCAAACTTTCTTTTAACACCAAGGAACTGATAAACTGTGTTATAGATGATCAAAATTTAGTCATAAAAAATCTGTTTTATACCAGTGAATTAATTGATGACAGTCTTATGTGTTCCTAAAGCATGGGGTTAACCAACTTAAACATGCTTGCTTTTTAACTGTCTCTCTTTGGAAAAGTGTTTCGTGTGTGAGTGTGCGTGTGTGTGTGTGCATGTGTGTGCATGTGCATGCACACACATCAGGGACTGATTACTTATATCTTTTTTTTAAAAAAAATTTACCCAGAGCAATCTACACTTTCAATGCTATCCCTATCAAAATACCAATGACATTTTTCAAAGAACTGGAACAAACAGCCCTTAAATTTGTGTGGAACCAGAAAAGGCCCCGAATCTCCAAGGAACTGTTGAAAAGGAAAAACAAAGCTGGGGGCATCACAATGCTGGATTTCGAGCTGTACTACAAAGCTGTGATCACAAAGACAGCATGGTACTGGCACAAAAACAGACANAACAGACACATGGACCAATGGAACAGAATAGAGAACCCAGAAATGGACCCTCGGCTCTTTGGGCAACTAATCTTTGATTAAGCAGGAAAAAACATCTAGCGGAAAAAAGACAGTCTCTTCAATAAATGGTGCTGGGAAAATTAGACAGCTACATGCAAAAGAATGAAACTTGACCACTCTCTCACACCATACACAAAAATAAACTCCAAATGGATGAAAGACCTCAATGTGAGACAGGAATCCATCAAAATTCTAGAGGAGAACATAGGCAACAACTTCTATGACATCGGCCAGAGCAACCTTTTTCACGACACATCTCCAAAGGCAAGAGAAATAAAAGATAAAATGAACTTATGGGACTTTATCAGGATAAAGAGCTTCTGCACAGCCAAGGAAACAGTCAAAAAAACTAAGAGACAGCCCACGGAATGGGAGAATATATTTGCAAAGGACACCACAGATAAAGGACTGGTATCCAAGATCTACAAAGAACTTCTCAAACTCAATACACGAGAAACAAATAAACAAATCATAAAATGGGCAGAAGATATGAACAGACACTTTTCCAATGAAGACATACAAATGGCTAACAGACACATGAAAAAATGTTCAAAATCATTAGCCATCAGGGAAATTCAAATCAAAACCACACTGAGATACCACCTTACGCCAGTTAGAATGGCAAAGATAGACAAGGCAAGAAACAACAATTGTTGGAGAGGATGTGGAGAAAGGGGATCCCTCCTACATTGTTGGTGGGAATGCAAGTTGGTACAGCCACTCTGGAAAACAGTGTGGAGGTCCCTTAAAAAGTTAAAAATTGAACTACCCTATGACCCAGCCATTGCACTACTGGGTGTTTACCCCAAAGATACAGACGTAGTAAAGAGAAGGGCCATATGCACCCCAATGTTCATAGCTGCATTGTCCACAATAGCCAAATCATGGAAGGAGCCGAGATGCCCTTCAACAGATGACTGGATTAAGAAGCTGTGGTCCATATATACAATGGAATATTACTCAGCTATCAGAAA
>NC_048233.1:79667718-79700797 GCF_002007445.2 Ailuropoda melanoleuca | reverse complement strand
AGCTGAGAAGCAGGCACATGGAGAGGGAGAAGGAGAAGGAGATGCAGAGCTCAATCCCAGAACCCCAGGATCATGACCTGAGTCGAAGCCAGACGCTTAACTGACACCCAGGTGCCCCTACTTATATCTTTAAATATTGAATTTCTTAAGTTCGAAGGTGAACCTTTCTTTTTAGTATTTCTTTCTTTCACATTTTAAAAATCAGCAATAGAATTTTATTGCATCTAGGTAATACTTCAATGAAAGAACGTGTTCACAATACTGTGCTGCACTTCATACACTCCATAAAGGAACACATATAATAGCTATTTATGTAAGTGCCAGAACTACTGTGTTATTTCATTTAAAGAATGTAATATACATGCTATAGTGCAAGGGACACACTATGTAATGTCACAATTATAAAAGTGCTTCGAAGAGCGATAGAATTACGTTGCATCTGGATAGTGTTTTTTCAAGGAACAAATGTATTTAACCCGTGGGCAGAATTTAAAACACTCTGTAGTGGCACTAGTAAAAAAGATGTTTCTAAGACTGCCATTTGTATATATAAATAAGACCATGTTATTTCATTTAAAGATTGTGCTCATCACACTGTACTGCATTTAAAAGAACCTGTACTTGTTTGTTTTGTTTCTTACATTCTTCTTTGGGAGAGAGAGCATGAGCAGAGAGAGGGAGAAGCAGACTCCCTGGCTGAGCAGGGAGCCTGATACCCTGAGATCATGATCTGAGCCAAAGGCAGACGCTTAGTTGACTGAGCCACCCAAGTGTTCTGTTTTCTTGCATTTTAATGTCCCTGAAATTAAGATGTGTCTTCCCATCAGTGAATACGTGTAACACGGTACTGCTTAGTTTTTAAAACATAGTTGTTATTAAAGTGACATTTTACAGTGGATGACCTTTTCCATTCAAATATGGTGTAGTCACCATACAAAATACTTGAAACTCCATCTCCGTGTCTCTTTTCATAAAATGTAGAAGCAGCTTGCTTGTGTCCAGTGGTCTCACAGTTCATCAGTTACATGGGACACTTCAGAGGGTGTTAAATTAGACGTCTGCTTCAGAGTCAAATGTTCCTTTCCGTCCTGTTCAGAGTCCATGATGTGGTGACAGCTTGGGGCTGGCTTCTCTAGCCCAGCGCACTGGTACTTGAGATTTGTGCCTGGGTGCAGTGCTCACGCCTGGGCTCCTGCGAGAAGCATGTGAACACCCTCCCTTGGTTTTTTCCACCTCCTACTCCCAGCACTTTTTCCTTGAATCTGTCTTTCTTTTCCTTTCCCTTTCCAGCTCTTACAGCCTCTTCATCTCCAACTGAAGAATTACCCTTGTATTGGTTTCCTTTTGCTGCTGCAACAAAATCACTACACATTTAGTGGCTTAAAACAACACCAATTTGTTGTCTTACAAATTCTATAGGTCAGAAATCTGACATGAGTCTCAACGGGGCTAAAATGAAGGTGTTGGCAGGCTGCATTCCTTTCTGGAGGTTCTAAGGCTGAATCCATCCTCTTGCTCTTCTAGCCTCTAGAGGCTAGCTACATTCCTTGGCTTGTGGATCTTTCCATTGTTAAAGCTAGCCATGTTAAGTCAAGTGCCCCTCCCATTGCATGACTCTGACCTCCTCTTCTGTCTACCTCTTCCACTGTTAAGGACCCTTGTGATTATTACGTTGGGCCCTCCCAGAGAATCAGGATAGTCTCCCTATTTGAAGGTCAGCTCATTAGCAACCTTAATTCCATCTGCACCCTTAGTTTCCTTTGCCATATAACATAGCACATTCACAGATTCCGGGGATTGGGATTGGAATATCTTGGGGCAGGGGACAGAGATTATTCTGCCTATTATAATCCCCTCTTATTTAGTTTCTGTATTTCATTCTGAAGTCTCCAAACTCGGAATGGTGAAAGGTTTTTAGAAAATCATTTGGTAGTAAAATCTCATCTATCTGAACGACTTTTGTGGCAAAATTTGATTTGGATTAGTGTGAGGCCATGCATGGTTTTTATTGATTACACTTAGTGGGACTATTTATATATTTTCTTTTATTTTTAAGATTGTATTTATTTATTTATTTTTAAGAAGAGAGAATGCGAGTGAAGGGAGGAGCACAGGGGGCGGGAGTGGGAGGGGAAAAGAATCTCAAACAGACTCCTCCCTGAGTGTGGAGCCCAATGTGGGACTTGATCTCAGGACCCTGAGATCATGACCTGGAAACCAAGCGTCTGATGCTTAAGCCACTGAGCCACCCAGGTGCCCCTAGTTATACATTTTCTTATTTATTAAAGTGTGTGGATATCAGGTGCTCCCCATGGGAAAAATGATATAATATATAATACGTATACTATGTTATCTTTTTAACGTCTAAGGAACTCCAAATTCCTAAGCCTATTTGATCCTAATAAATTAGAATAAGGGAATGTGGTCCTGTATTATTAATATTATTATTAACCTGTAGTTACATTTCAATGAACCTCTTTCCTTGCTCAGTTTTACTAGGTCCCATGCTCCAGAGGAGGAGAGAGGAGAAAAGAGGAAATACATCCCATGCTTCTGTATACAATTACCAGGCATCCTGAGGGGCTGTCTGGTCATACTCAGAGCACAGGCTTATTGGAAATCTAAATGAATTTGTACATTCATTTGTCTTGAGTATTGAAAAACATTCATTTGCTCTGGGATGTTTCTCTTCAGTTGTGCACATGGTTCTCAACAAATGTTTTTGGATCTAACACTTGATTTGGTGATTTTATAAAGATATATATAGATGCTAAGACCTTGAGTATAAGATCATAGTACACTCTGATTTAGCCATTTCAATTTCCTTTGGCTTCCCTGAGGAAGTATCTACTCAGAAAATTAAGCCAGTTTTAAATACTAAAAAACAAGATGAAGTAGAATTTCGTATCTTCTTACATTCATTTCGTTCCATTTCACAGATTTAACCAACACTTACAGCTTTTTACAGGTCAGGCACTATTCTAGGTACTGGGAATATAAAGGAAAACCAGATCTAGTAAGGTGAAGTTTTATGGGGTATTTTAATACACCGTGGTAAGGGAAATGATAAAGGAGTGCACACAGGAAAAATAAAAGTATTTATTAGGTTGGATATAGCTTTTTCTTTTTTCAACTATCAAACTAGCTTATGCCTTAGGCAGTGGTATGAACAGTAGGAGAGGCTGTTCCAGATTCTTGCCATTGTTGTGTTTCTGCTTTCTGATTTTGTAAGGCCCCAATATCTAAGTCCCAGGTCACATCCAATCTGACAAAGCCACAGGAAGTAAAAGGCAATGGAAATCCTTAAAAGCTAAGTCTTTTTGTATCTTGGGTGGTTGTGGGGTTGTGCCAGTGTATTTTATTGGTGAATTGATTAAAAAGAAGGTCCAAAGTTGCTGACAAAGCAGAGGTGATAGAGAAGAATGTTTACAAGCAGTATTTGGTACACAGTATATGCTTAATAAATAGTCATAGGGTAACTGTTGCTGGACTGGGACCTAGCTGCTAGAGCCTTGCTACGTTGAGATAGATGTCCCTGTTGCCTGCTGCATGTGTGGGCATTGCAGTGCTATCCTTCACACTGTTGCTGGGACACCCAAGATCTTCTATTGTATTTCACATTTATACCCTGCTTGCTGTCAGTTGCTCTTCAAGGACTATGTTCTTTCTGTTTAACTTCCTGTTGATGTTCTTTCTCAATACCAGTGTTTCAGGTCACTGATCCTTTGTGTCTATGCCATCCTGCTATAGTTAATTGTCTACGCATGGTTGAGCCCCAATATGTGGCAGCTAATATTTTTTAGAACATATTTGGATTATATGTTTGTATCTTGATCGACAATCTATAATGAGGCTACCCCCTTTCAGAAAACATAAGTCTTCTCCTCAGTCTCCTCATGGATGACTTCATCTCCTGGTTCCTCAGGGTGTAGATCATGGGGTTCAGGACAGGGATGATGACCGTGAAGGTGATGGAGACAGCTCTGTCCGGGGAGGGCAGTGAAGGGCTGGGCATAGACATAGATGCAGGGCACAAAGTGCAGGGTCACCACAGTGATGTGGGAGGTGCAGGTGGAGATGGCTTTCCTCCTGCCCTCCCCAGTGTGAGACCTCAGCATCATCAAGATGACTGTGTAGGACACAAGAAGAAGGACAAACCACAGGGTAGTGACCAGACCATTGTTGGAAATCATTAAGACCTCAAGAGCAAAAGTGTCGGTGCAGGCGAGTTTGAGGACCTGGGGGACATCACAGTAGAAGCCATAAACAACATTAGGTCCACAGAAGGGGAGGGGCAGCAACAGGGAAATCTGCACGATGGAGTGGACAAAGCCCCCCACCCAGGAGGCCACAATGAGGGCAGTGCATCGCCCCCTACTCATGATGGTCACATAGTGCAGAGGCTTAGAGATGGCCATGTAGTGATCAAAGGCCATCACAGAGAGAGAGAAAATGTCCGCCCCACCGAGAAGGTGGAAGAAGAACATCTGAGTGATGCAACCATTGAAGGAGATAGTCTTCGTCCTCGACAGAAGGTCCACGAGGACTTTGGGAGCAGTGATGGAGGAGAAGCAGATGTCCAAGACTGAGAGATTGCGGAGCAGGAAGTACATGGGGGTGTGAAGGCAGGACTCACAGGTCACAGTGACCATGATGGCAACATTTGCTAATACAGTTGTTACATAAACTACAGATAAAAAGAAAAATAAGAGCAAGCTCAGCTCTTGAGATTGGGTAAGTCCACAAAAAATAAATTCAGACACCCTGGTATGATTTTTCAGGGCCATTGGATGATATTTCTTCCTCCATCTATAACTTTGAAAGAAACAATAATATTGTTGAGGCATTGAAATCAAGCAAAGACATATCTCTTACATGGAAATTGAACATGCGTAAATATAATTTTAATCATATATCTTATTCTTCATGAACCTGCTGTGTTACCTGAGGAAGTCACTCAGTTCCTCTTGCTTCAGCACCCTCATTAGTCTAAAATATAGTTTGAGCTAAATCATTCGTTTCCCTACTGTATTTACTGGGGCCTTTGGCATCTGTTAAAATACACCCCTAGAAGTTGTTGGGAAAGAGAACTAAGCAAGGCTTCATGGAAGGAGCTGTGGGTTCCTTATACCTCAGTGAATGGGAGTACCTCTGATTTTATTCTCATTCTACTTTGTTTCTATGCCTTAAAAGCCATTGGAATAAACCAACCCTCATAGGCCTTTTGGTGACAACAGGATAGGGATTGTTTTGAACAGCACGTTATAGTTTTAAAAGTGCTGCACCCCTAATAACAATCAATTTTTCTAATATCCCTCTGAGGTTAGAGGGGAAGGTATTAGAATTCCCATGTCAATTAATACTGAAACTGAAAAAGTGAACTCAATAAGCATTAAGCCAGTTTTCCAAGTTCATACGGAAAATCAGCGGCACAGGAAATGTAACACAAGTCTCTTCTGTCTCTTAGTTCTAGGATCTTTCTACTCTTCTATGCTGCCTGCCAGCTTCAGAATATATAAATCCAAGAATAATTTGTACAGAATTTTTCTAGTCCTTTCAAGAGTGGGTTTCATCAGCCTCTTCATTTCCTCTCTCTATGACCAGGGAATGTTAGACCACTGCCCTTCTATTATCTTTCAGAAATGACAAGTTTTCTTTGTTTTTTTATTTTTTACACTTTTAAAAATTTCATTTCATCGATACCCAGAAGTCAGGGTTTAACACAAAGATGACAAGGATGGTATTGGAGATGATTCTGTTCACAAAGACGACGGCAAAGTCCAGGCATGAGTGCATAGAGAGAGGGCATGAAGTATAAGCTTACCGCAGGGATGTAGGCAATGCAGGTACACCCTTCCTATAAAACCTGAGCAGTTTCTGATGAGCGGAGGGTTTGCATTTCCTGACAGAGTATGAATCAACACCCAATGGAACAGTGGTAGCTGCCTATCCCTGGAGGCCCACAGGGTCTCTTACTATAGAGTTCTGTTTGGGCAGGAAGTGACAGATCCAACTTAGAGAATTTTCAATTCATTCTGTTTTGCCTGGGGGGGGTCAGGAGTGAGCAACCTTTTATTGCTTGAGGGTCAATATCGAAAAAAATAAAGTTCCAGGGAGCTTTTAAGTGATGTGCAGAGGACACAGAGAAAGCTAGGGGTGAAATTTAGCTTTCAGCACAACACATATTGCACTCGTGCCATTTCAGTAATTGCTGGGAAGACTTACAATGGTGGTGGTGGTGACCAAGTGAATCCAGAGTTAAAGGAAAAAAGCCATCTTCAGCCTAAGCAACTGTCTGAGCCCTCTGACACCACCATCTAGGTGGTCCCCAGATTGCATCCACCTGGGAAGCATCACTCTTGGTCTGTATAGAAGCAAGCTTTGAGAGCCTTGAGAAATCATGTGGATAAACCCCAAACACACGTTGCATCTCCTTTGCTCTGAAGAATATGACCACTTGCCTTGTTTCCTCTGTTCATTCTGTCTCGGTGAGCACAGTGGCCTCCACAGCAGATACTGATGGGTGGCATGTTTTATCCCAAAGACTCCTATTGAGCCACTCACATTGTAAGGAAGCCGGACACTGTAAAAGCTCTCCTGAGGATTCTACTTTCTTCACCTCTTCTAGTGTGTCCCCTTCCCTTTCTCCTCAGTTAACCCCTTATCATTTCTCCTTAGATGATTACAAGTTTCCGAACTGGTCTCCTTTCCATCAGTATAGTTTTCTCTAATTCATCCTGTCTGTTTCTTCCAGAAATGTAATTACAGGTCACAAATGGGACCATATATTCCTTTGTTTGAAAATCTTTAATGGTTCTCTATGGTCTACAGAATAAAGATTAAATTCCTCTTGGTATTATCCGGCACCCTGTTTCCTTTGATCCTCTGTTTCAGGTGTTTAAATGTTATGCAAATTCTTGCTGGCCCACAACTCTGGGTCCGTGTTCCTGTGGCCCGCTCTACCCACCATGCCCTGCCCACTTCCAGAATCTCCTGTTTATCCACCTTCACAGACACTCATTTTTCAACACTCAGGTTCAGAGTCTCCTCTTCTGTGAAAACTTTCCTGACACCCCTTTGGGACTCATCTTTCCCTGCACTGACTTCTCTTCTGGCACTTGTAACAGATCATTCCAACCAAGTTCTTAGGTGTCCGGCTCTCCTTAGTTCCGTATATTTTCCCTATTGCCCCTCAAGTTCATTCTTCCTGCTCAGTGTTTCATTCATCCTAACATCATCAAAGCTTTACCTAGTCTGGGGCACGAGCTAGGTGCTCAAAAACTGTTTTTGTTTTTTGCTTTTTTTTTTAGATTAATGAACAAACCTACCTGGTAAGTGCTCATCATGACTTGTAAGCATTGGCATTGGAGTGTGGGTGAGTGAGAAAGATCCTAACAAACATAGGCTAAGCAACTCTTTTGTTAATGCCCTTGACTTGACCTCAGGTATACCAGATAGAGATGTATTTTCTGATCCAGGCTATAAAATAGCTTTGTGACCTTGAAAAAGTCATTCCTCTCTGTGCCTCAGATCCTTAGTTGTAAAATAGCATGGCGCTGTGTGGAACAATGTTAAGGGCTTTGGAGTAGGGCATACCTGGACTGGAATTCTGCCTCTTCCTTCTTTCTTACCTGGAGCAAGTCCTCTATTTTCCTTCCGTTTCCCCCTCTGCAAACTGGAAAGCCTAATATTTACTTCATTGGGTGGCATAAAGAGCAACTATGATCATGTCTTTAAAGTTCCTAGCACGTAGTAGGCATTCAATTAAACTCGATTTCTTTCCCTTTCCCCTGAAAACAGGATCTTCCCTGGCCATCATGAAGAGTTATTTAAGAAGACTTTGGCAGAATGTAAAATGCTGTTCAGTAGAACAGCTTCCCTTTCAACCAAGTTGCTTGTTTGTATTTCAGTGAACTTGTGTGGGTTAGCCAAGTGGATCAGTGGTTTCAGTGCTAGGTCGTTGGGTTTGGGAATAAAGCTGGCTCTGGATCAAAGGCAAAGAGACCCAGTGAATCGTGGGCAATGTGTGGATATGGGACTGCCTTTGAAACCTCTACAGTTTTTTTTAAAAAGATTTTATTTATTTATTTGACAGAGAGAAAGAGAGAGCACCAAGCACAAGCAGGGGGAGCAGCAGAGGGAGAGGGAGAAGCAGGCTCCCCACCAAGCAGGGAGCCCAATGCGGGGCTTGATCCCAGGACTCTGGGATCATGACCTGAGGCAAAGGCAGACGCTTAACTGACTGAGCCACCTAGGTACCCCAAAACCTCTACAGTTTTTAAGGGAATTTAGGGCATTTTAGAATCATGTTCTTTTTAAAGGAAGCACCCATCTTATGGAAAAATGCTCTGTGATCCCCCATGGACAGACCCTAAGCTGGAATAAAATCTCCTTAAATGCTGTTCAGTTGCATTTAAGAAAGAAATGCAATCCACCAAATGCAAGTTGCTTTTTCTCTTAGCGTGCTGGCCCCATGTCTGTGGCCCCTTCTTAGAAAGACATTCCTCCTTTCCCAATATTTAACACACACTTCATTTTCTCTCACTAAAGAGAGAGCTATTTTTGCAGTATCTTAGGCACCAGGTACATTTTTCATGCTTATCCTATTCATGCATAATCCACAATGTCTCACACTGACAGTTCCATGTCCTTACCTAAACCCTCCGTATCCAACCAGGAATTTGCACCGTCTGAGACTGGGTGGGTAGGTGTCAGTGTATATGATGCTGGGGAACCATCCTGTTAGAAGGTCAAGTCCTTCTCAAGATAAGTTACACTAGTCTTCAGGGTCTTCTCCTCTACCTTCACACTGGAAATGGCAGACTTAGGGAGTCATGTCATTGTGGCTCTTCTGCTTGTCCCACTGTGTCCCTGCCACATAAACTAATATGTGTCCCTCTGGCCCAAGCCTAATATGAGAATTAGCAAAGGGAATTTTATTGGATGTGAATGTGGAAAGAGAACGGACCTTCTTTGATCATGTTGGAGTTCCAGTGGGAGTTATTAAACCTTTTCCAAGTCATTACTGCATGCAAGTCCACACATATGCACACACACACACACACACACACACACACACACACACACACATACACACAGATACCCACATTTCTGTTTTCCAAATTCTTGTACAATGCCAGAAGGCATAAAGCTATCTGTTCTGTGATTCTCTGAGTTTTAGGGAAACACATTAACAGAAACACCTAATGTCATATGATCATTCATTCTCAATGTGAGCAAATGCCCAAGGGGACAAAAATTGGTTCCTGGGGGCCAAAAAATCTTAGATATTACAAAGAGTCTCAGTACGTAAAAAAATACACAGTATATCTTTGGTATTAAATTTTCTTGTGGAAGAGCAATTAGGAAAAATATCTAATAAAGTTCTTTGGAGGGGGGCAATGATTTTTCAAAATTGGAGAAGCACTGGCCTATGATAAAAAGTCCTGGCCTAGCTTCTTCCCATAAGCAGCCTGAAGTGACCTCTGAAAATGGTTCACTATTCACTTGACCCAGAAAACCCTACAAAATCATGCAAATCTTTGTGTTCACTTTAAGAACACACATAAAACTACCCAGGCCATCAGGGTATGCATATCTGAAAAGCTACCAATTATCTGAAGATACTTTGCAGAAGCGATGCGTGCCATTCAGTTGCTATAATGGTAGAGTTGGTACATGTGCCCAGGCCAAACAGTAGGCCTGGATACAGGGTCGGTGGCCCAAAAAGAGTACTGAATTTTTACTGCACATGCTTAAAAATGCAGAGAGTCATGCCGAACCTAAGGGTTTAGATGTAGGTTCTCTGGTCACTGAGCATATCCAGGTGAACAAAGCTCCCAAGATGTGGCGTGGAATTTACAGGGCTCATGGTCAGATTAACCCATACATGAGCTCTCCCCGCCACACTGAGATGATCCTTACTGAAAAAGAGAAGGTTGTTCCTAAACCAGAGGAGGAAGTTGCACAGAAGAAAAAGAGATCCCAGAAGAAACCAAAGAAAAAAACCTTATAGCATGGGAGCAAATTCTGCATAAAATAAAAACAAATAAAAGTAAAAGAGAAAAAGTCTTGGTCTAATGTCGCTGTCTTGCAGGACTCAGAGAACATCACAGAATGTGTCACTTACCAGGACTTCTTAATGTATCATAACAATTTGCAAAACATTGTTCTGTATGTTGCAATTTCCTGAGCTTCTTTACTAATTGCCTGATTTTTGAATGACACTTGTATCCTGAAGGGTGGAATTTGACATGAGCATACGGAGTGAAGAGACTTTTATTGTCTTTCTATATAACTTCCGTGGAATACTTCTTAGGAGAGAGGTGGATTACAACATAAACCCAGTGGCTATTCCTAAATGACCCTGCATATCTGTTGCTTTCCTCTTCTGGTACACAAAATGGGTCTTGAGTGTGTGAAAAGGCATTTCTTAGGGATTTTTGTTGTTGTCGTTCTAAGTGACTTCTTTTGAATTGTCAGGCATTCAAAGACAACTGTAGATCTGCTCCAGCTTTAGAAGCTCTGACGGTGAAATGGGGAGAGAAGAGAGGAAAGAAGAAAGTTCAGGTTAACTGAAGATGAATCATCATGTGGATTTTGTGCATATGTATCCCCAAACCGTACAAGCACTTTTGAGGTTAATTTCAGTGGGCAAATTGGTAGAATGGACCTGAGAAGAGGAAATTCTTGGTCCATGTGTAGATTTGTCCGTGTATATATCTGACCGAACACAACTTTTAAAACGTTACTTCTCTTTTCACTAGTTGGTGAAATATATTGAAGATTCTGTATTCAGAATATTAAATCAAGTGATTTTAATAATTAACTGGAAATGAGAGTCACTAGAGAGAGCACATATGAAATAAACACATCCACAATCTCCATATGTGCATATTTAGGGTTAGAGGGATAGACGATAGGGAATGTGGATTGTATGCCTGATTAATGAGCAGTGCTAATGGTCAGAATGGCCATCCTCTCAACATTTATCATTCTTCATTCTCATGAACACCTTGTGAACAGACAATGTCATTTATCACAGATCACACCAAAATAGCATTAGGTAATTGATTTCCATCTTCTACCCCCTGCTTCTCCCAAGTTCACAAGCCCAATAGCTCGTGTTCAATCTCATCTCTTCCTTTTGTTGTTAGATTCCTGCTAAGAGAGATGCGTGGCTATGAAGGTATGTAGAAATGACTGTTGAGAGAGCTAGCGGTCTGTTGCCTCAGGAGAGCAGTTTGAGGAAATCAGATCATAGATTTCCAGTCTCTGTGTGAGTGCTTACCCCAGCTTACTGCTCTCAGAAGGCCCAAGCTTTCTCTGCAGTCTTTTCATGGCCGACTTCATCTCCTGGTTCCTCAGGGTGTAGATCATGGGGTTCAGCATGGGGGTAATGACCGTGTTATTGATGGACACAGCTGTGTCCATGGGCAGCGTAGTGAAGGGCCTGCAGTAGATATAGACGCAAGGCACAAAGTGCAGAGTCACCACAAGGATATGGGAGGTGCAGGTGGACAGGGCCTTTTTCCGCCCCTCCCCAGAGTGAGATCTCAGCATCGCCAGAATGACAGTGTAGGACCCCAGGAGCAGGAAGAACCACAGTAGGGTCACCAAGCCATTGTTAGAGATCATGAGAAGCTCGAGGGCAAAGGTGTCGGTGCAGGCCAGCTTAACCACCTGGGGCACATCACAGTAGAAGGCATCCAGGATGTTGGGGCCACAGAAGGGGAGCGGAAGCATCAGAATTATCTGGACAATTGAGTGCAAACCACCGCCCACCCAGGAAGCCACCACCAAGCCCACCCATACCTCTCTCCTCATAATGGTCACATAATGCAGGGGTTTGGCGATTGCAAGGTATCTGTCATAGGCCATCACAGAGAGGAAGAAAATGTCCGCCCCACCGGCAAAGTGGAAGAAGAAGATCTGTACCATGCAGCCATTGTAGGAGATGGTTTTCCTTTCTGATAACAGATCCACCAGGAACTTGGGAACAGTGACAGATGAAAAAACAATGTCCAGGACAGATTTGTTCCGCAGCAAAAAGTACATGGGAGTGTGAAGGTGGGACTCAGAGGTGATGGTCACCACGATGAGGGCATTGCCTAGCACGGTTGCTACATACACAGCAAGGAAGACCACAAACAAGAAAAATTCTAGCTCCTGGAAGTGAGTGAGTTCCAGGAAGACAAATTCCTTCACATCAGTGTGGTTGCTCTGGCCCATGGTGCAGACCATCCTACTCCAGGGCTACCTGGGGAGAAGGTACGTTAGGGTTAGGAGTATAGTGTTGTGAGGGGACGGCATCATTTATTGTATGTTCTTATAAGGCTCTCTTGAGTGTCCAGATCATCACGACTACTCAGAAAAACTGGCCTAGGGTTTCCCCTTTTGTGGCCTGGAAATTCTTTATCCTGATGATTCTTTTCGCTATTGGAGATATCCTGAGTGGACAGCAAGAGCCATCATACTCCGATGCCTTTCCTTTGACAAGAGGGAGATGGCAAGACTATGGTCATTTGAGTAATGGCTTGCCTTCTGTCCTGCAAGAGTAGCTTCCTCACACGTGTGCAGCGCATTATACTTTACCAAGAGCTTTCACCTGTGACATCTCATCTTGATTTTCATTCTCATGATGTCTCTGTGGGGTCTAGAGAGTGGTGATGACCATCTCCATGTCATATAGGGGGAGCTGAAGCTTAGAGCAGTTAATGTCTTGCCCACATTTGCACAACTGCAAAGTTAGTCAGTGGCAAATCAAAGATTCAAATCCAAATAATTTTTGGGACTTGACAAAGACCAAATGTTAATTGGGCTCCTCCAAGCCCTCTTTTCAGCTTAGCCTGGACCTTGGCCTTCTGTGTCTTTTTTTTTTTTTTTTTTTTTTTTTTTTTTGCTGAGAATCCTGCTAAATCATTTTACCAAGAATCCCCTACTCTTGACATCTGATCAAATGTGTCATCCCTGACCCTTGATACCTAACTCCTTGTATCTAAATCCTTGGTTTATCTTTGTAAGAGTCCTGTTAAGCCAGTTTGGCAAGTATTCCTTGGTCTTGATGTGTCCTTTTCATAATTTTCCATCCACTGACCCCCTCACTCTGCTCATTGGCTATAAATCCCCACTTATCCTTATTGTATTTGGAATTAAGCTTAATCTTTCTCCTTTATTGCAATCATCTTGACCCCTGTTGCAACAGTCTTAAATAAAATTTGTCTTGCCATTTTAAACAAGTGTTCAGTGAATAATTTTTGTTTAACAGAGTCCAGAAGTTCTCCCCCTATACCATTCTGCCAGATCAGAGAGTCTGGAACTTACTTTGGTTTATCAGAATTATAGTGGGTAGATAAGGCTTAAGTGATTAATTAAATAGCCTGACTACTTAATCCTTACCTCCCCCTTTAAAGGAAAAGAAGAGCCAGGACTTCATAAGTACTCCTCCCTGCACTCAGGGACACTTGGACCTCACTGGGCCCACAGGGCTCTTGATAGAGTGTAGAGCAGAGCACATGTAGGTATTATGGACAAACTGATTGTTAAATCTTGAGGTGACTTAATCCAAAGCTCCTCACTTTAGGGGTGAGCAGAGAAGATTGTTTATTTTTTAAGAACCAGTCTGACTTGGTGAAAGACGGAGAATTTTTTTTTAATATTCAAGTACTTTTCTGTTTCTTTTTTGTTTGTCATGAAAACACTTAAGATCTACCCTTTTAACAAATTTCAAGTCTACAATAAAATATTTTAACTATAGTCACCATGCTGTACATTAGATCTCCAGAACTTATTCATCTTGCATAACTCGAACGTTGTGCTCCTTGGCCAACACCTCTCATCTCCTGCTCCCCCCAGCCCCTGGTCACCACCATTCTACTCTCTGCTTCTATGAGTAGAGCATGTTATGCTAAATGAAATAAGCTAGACACAGAAAGACAAGTACTGCATGATCTCATTTATATGTGGATTCTAAAATAGTTGAACTAATAGAAAGATAGAGATTTTTAAACAGGTTCAATGACTCAGACCTCAGGGATTTTCTACTATTGCTGTATTATAGCAAAATAGGTTGGTTTGTTTTTTTTCAAACAGATATTTGGCCATCAGAGGACAAAACTCTTTTCAGTAAGAATATTTGTATGTCCAAGGACCTTCATACCGCAGATAAGTTTTAAAAAATTCAAATAGCTGAGATGACTAAAATCCAGTTAAACAATAGAAAATAGAGAGTCTTGGTATCCACAGGAATGATATTATATCTGAAGAGGATAGGGTAAGAAAGAAGAGAATAAACTAGACAGAAACGAGCACTTTCCTCGAAATAAAAACATAACAAAGCATCCCACAAACAACCTATTTCTTGATGTTTCTTTTTCCAGTTCTGTTCTACTTGAGAGCTTTTTATGATTTAACTTAAGGTTTTGGGACATATAAAAAGCCTCTGGGGGCACCTGGGTGTCTCGGTCGGTTGAGTGTCTGACTCTTGATTTTGGCTCAGGTCATGATCTCGTGGGAGGGATCATGGGATCATGAGGGGTCATGGGATGGAGCCCTGCCTTGGGTTCCACGCTCAGCGGGAGTCTGTTTAGGATTCTCTCCCTCTCTCCCTCAGCCCCTCCCCCCGTCTCTCTCAAATAAATAAATAAATCTTTAAAAAAGGCTCTGAAATAAACTTCTCTGTCAATTTTCCTAGATCCCTTATATTCTTCTCATTAGAACCATTTACTTGAATTTTTTCTTAAAAGTTTTTTTTTTTTAATACGATCTGATAGGAATCCTATGTATGCCAGCAACCAGGAATAGCACATTACCTAGAACTGGCACTCTGGAGTTTTTTACTGCCACCTAATAAATATCAGAAAGCCTTGCAAATGGTATTTTGTATTCAGAATTATGTTATAGTCTTTAACAAAGGTGTCTAGAAAAAAGAGCCCACCTAAGACTGTGTTAAGGGCAGGGTCTATTCAGTGTCCCCCATGTGAGACCACAGGGAAACATTTGTCCTAGACCCCGGTGTAAGGGAGTACTCCCCTGGAAACCCAGTAAGATTCTTCCTCATAGACAATGAAGACCATGTACGGGGCCATTTCCCCTTGCTTTGTCTTCCATACACTCGAAACATATATGTGGTTTAATTTCCTATGCCATACTTTTTCAAGTGTAGTCTCTTAACAGTTTCTTACATTTTACTGTTTTATTATGTGTGTTTTGTTGCTGCTGCTATAAGATCTCCCTAATCCTTTGTAGAAGGCGTTGGGTAAATACATTGACTACTAAGGTGGAGAATGGTTTTCATAGGTATATGGCAATCAGGCAGGTCGAGAATAAGCACTGGTCATGAGGGCTAGACTGGATTGGGGGGTGTTAGCCAGGTGAGCATAACAGTCTTGGGAAACGGGTTGGACAGGGAACATGGAAACCAGGGGTGGGTGGATGGCATTGGGGGTCAGGCTTGTAGAATATATTTAGGTGAGGGGTCACAAAGTCATACACTGACCTCTTCAGTTTGCCTAGTTGGTCCCTAATTACTTTTTTCAAATAATGCTGCTCTCAGCATTTTGTACATGCATTTTCATGTGCATCTCTAAGTCCAGAAATGGGCTTACTAGGTCAAATAATGTTAGTTTTCTAGTTTTAGCTGATGATTGAGGTATTGTAAAGTAGCAGCCTAATTTTAGTTGTGTTTGAACATTTGATTTCTTTTTCTTTTTTTTTTGTTTGATTTCTTTTTAGAGGTAGATGCTATGAGCTGAAATAAATTATATTACTTTTTTACTTCTCATGCGAATAGAAGACTGAAGATTTTGTCATCTGAGTCATATAAATGTCAAAAAATTAATTAAAATATTAGAAAGAAGTTTAACTAAATGTTTTTATAATTTTGGGGGTAGAGGACTTTGTAAACATGGCACCAAAGATTATGAGATTTGACTAAATAAAGATAGGAAATGTTAATGTTTCAAAAGCATGAAAAATAAGTTAAAAATAAATGAAAAACCTGGGAAAATATATGTAAAAAACATAATGCAAAATAGGCTTAAATTCTTTGATGTACTAAAGAACTTTTTGTCAATCAATAAGAAATGGATACTTTAAAGCAAAAATGGGTCATAATTGACAGAGGAATGCAGTTGGTCAGTCCACATATGAAAAGATGGTCAACTCCATATATGGTTGGTAGGAGTGTATACATAAGGACAAACTTTCTGGGGCCATCCTGGAAATATGTGTCAAAACTTAAAATATGAAAATCCTCTCATGCAGAAATTCTACTTTAGGAATTTATGCTAAAGCGTTAGTAAACCACTAAAAAACCACTATAAAGTGTTAGTGCTTTATATCATAAGAATAAAAGTTGATCATAGAGGAAATTAGAATTTTAGTTAATATCTGATATCTAAAATTGTTTCAGTAAGTTATGGTACAATAGAACAATCTAGTTTTACAGTCAGATTGATAACGTAGAACTTGTAGACATGGTAATATTTCCTTTTAGTGACAGATTGAAGCACTGAATGTATCCAACAATGTTATCTTGGAGAAAAAAATCTACATGCCTGGAAGAAATCTGGAAAGCTATCACGACAGTCAGCCATTACCTGTGAGTAATTGGGTTTTGGTAATTTTACTTCAAGAAGATATTTTATTGTGTCCAGTTAAAAAAAAAAAAGATTTTAAATGCCTTCTGATTTTGAAAAAAAAACCTCACATATTTACAACTTGAAGTAGATTTCCCCATTAATTTGAACTCTGATATTATGCCTCTTGTATTTTCCTCTTCATCATCTTAGAATGTTCCAGATTTTGGTGCAATGTCAGGACAGGATAGAATGGTGGCCTTTCTATCTCGTAACCTCAGGGCTGCATTATGGACCCTAGAGGCAGCTTGTTCAAAAGAGCACAGCCTTTGAATTCGAGTTCAAGCATTTTAAATGTTGACTGTGTGACCCTAAGAAACTTAATTTTTATGCACCTCCTAATCTCCCTCTGTGGAAGTGGAAGCGTAAGGCTTATCCTGCAGACTGGGGTTTACTTGTGATAACATAGCGCATTTACAACCTGTCATTTTGTATCTGTTTGTTTCTGCCTCTTCTTCCAAATGTAAATTCCCTGAGGGCAGCAACTTTGTTTTGTCACCATTGTAGTTCCTGTTCCTACCTGGCATATATCAGTTATTCTGTGATTCTTTTTGAATAGAGGAATGGACAGATGGATGTCCAGTGTCTGATATACAGTACTTGTTTATTTTCACTTCATCTCCAGCCTCATCCTAAACGTCCCCCCTTTCCTGCCATTCACTTTTGTTGCTGCATATGTCCTTCGAACGACAATTCAGATGAGAGCACATTGTAAATTTCAAAGCACTATACAAGCATGGGGTATTAATACCACCATACTGTTAATGACATTATATAATTCTGTTTCTCTCCCTGCATCCTGCTAATTTTTAATCTTTTTTAGAGAAAGACTGTACCAGTTATTTTTCTTTTTCTTTTTTTTTTTTTAAAGATTTTATTTATTTATGCGACAGAGATAGAGACAGCCAGCGAGAGAGGGAACACAAGTAGGGGAGTGGGAGAGGAAGAAGCAGGCTCATGGCGGAGGAGCCTGATATGGGGCTCGATCCCATAACGCCGGGATCACTCCCGAGCCTAAGGCAGACGCTTAACCGCCGTGCCACCCAGGCGCCCCGTACCAGTTATTTTTCTATACATTGTAGGTGCTCCGTAATGTTTATGGAATGAGTTTTAGAGAAAAAAAAATCCTTCTAATTTGAATGTGTCTCGAGAAGCCTAATATTTTACATAAGAGGCGGGAGATCTTAATCAGCCTAAGGCTTTAAGCTGTAATGGACAAATGCAAGAATCGCACATGGATATGGTACCTTTCAGGCACCAGAGACTGAACGCTATTGAAATCCTAAAGTTGTGTGTGCGCTAAGCTAGGTTGCCTGCAATTGTGTCTTCAGGTACCCTCACCTACCTTTGCATTAGAAAGGGGAGTCTGCCAGGTGCCCCATCTTCACTGCTCTGCTCCTCTTTTCCCAAATGCACGCACAGTCTACACGCTCCCTGAGATGCTGAATTGGAAGTCTCATATAATAATCAGCATAGGGAATAGTGTCAGATATTTGTAGGAAATATATTTTTCAATGGGGAAGCTGGTGTTGCAGATGCAATGGGAGTTATTAAAAAGTTACTAACACGTGTATATATTGGGATTTTTCCATCTATCTTTCTGTTCTCACTTTCCAGTTTAATCCCACTGTGGTCTGAGAGCTTACCTTGGATGATCTGTGAAGGTGTGTTTAATGGCCCATAATATGGTCTATCCTGGTGAACGTTCCGTGTGAGCTTGAGAAAAATGTGTATACTGCTGTTGTTGGATGAAATATATTATAAATATTAATTAGATCCAGTTAATTCATGTTGCTACTTAATTCAACTGTATCATTATTGATTTTCTGCCTTTTGGATCTTAAATTACGGGTAGAGGAATGTTGAAGTCTCCAACTGTAATAGTGGATTTGTCTACTTCACCTTGTATTTCTATCAGTTTTTGCCTCACCTATTTTGACACTCTGCTGGTAAGTGCGTGGACATTAATGATGTTACATACTGGGAAAATTAACCCCTTTATCACCATCACTATAAAGATCTTTTTTTTTAAAGATTTTATTTATTTGATAGAGAGAGAGAGAGACAGCCAGAGAGAGAGGGAACACAAGCAGGGGGAGTGGGAGAGGAAGAGCAGGCTCCCAGTGGAGGAGCCCGAAGCGGGGCTCGATCCCAGAACGCCGGGATCACGCTCTGAGCTGAAGGCAGACTCCCAACAACTGAGCCACCCAGGCGTTCCCACTATAAAGATCTTTTAATCTTTGATAATTTCCCTTGTTCTGAAGTCCATTTCATCTCAAATTAATGTATCTACTCCAGTTTTCTTTTGGTATATTTTTCTCCACTGAATTACTTTTAATCTGTGTCTTTAAATTTAAAATAGGTTTTTTGTAGAAAACATAATGTTGGGTTTAAAAAAAAAATCCACTCTGTGGTCTCCGTCTTTTTTTTTTTTTAAGATTTATTTATGTATTCATTTGAGAGAGAGAGGGTGCAAGCACTGGGGGAGGGGCAGAGGGAGAGAGAAAATCTTCAAGCAGACTCTCCACTGAGCAGGGAGCATGACGTGGGGCTCAATCCCAGGACACTGAGATCATGACCCAAGCCAAAGGCAGACAGTTTAACTGACCAAGCCATCCATGTGCCTCTCCTTTGTTTTGTTTTTTACACTCTCCATATAAGTGAAATCATATGGCATTTGTCTAAGTCTGACTTATTTCACTTAGCATAATAAATCCATCCATGTTGTTGCAAATGCCAAGATCTCATCCTTTTTGATGGCTGTGTAATATTCCTGTGTGTGTGTGTGTGTGTGTGTGTGTGCGCGCGCGTGCGTGTTTATGTCACATCTTCCTTATCCATTCATCTATTGATGGCCACTTGGATTGCTTCCATATCTTGGCGATTGTAAATAATGCTGTAATAAACATAGGGTATATATTTTTGAAATAGTGTTTTCATTTTCTTCAGGTAAATACCCAGTAGTGAAATTATTGGATCAAATAGTAGTTCTATTTTTAATTTTTTGAGGAACCTCCATACTGTTTTCCACAGTGGCTGCACTAATTTACGTTTCTACCGACAGTGCATGAGGGTTCCTTTTCTCCACATCTTCGCCAACACTTGTTGTTTCTTGTGGTTTTGATTCTAGCCATTCTGACATGTGTAAGGTGATATCTCATTGTGGTTTTGATTTGCATTTCCTGCAACAGGTTATTTTTGAGGCTAGGTTCCTTTTTTTCCCTTTTTAAAATTTTTTATTAATTTTTTTATTATGTTCAATTAGCCAGCATATATTACATCATTAGTTTTCTCTGTAGCGTTCAATGATTCATTAGTTGTGTATAACACCCAGTGCTCATCACCACAGTGCCTATTGGACAATGGGAATGATATTGCTTATCACATGGGGCTTGAGATTCCTGTTTCAGAAGAAGTACATAAAGTTCAAAATAAAGTTTCAGGTACCAAGTGAGTAGAGGGGCTCTTGTAGAGGGGCATATTACCAATGGTGGCTATCTGGTATGGATGGAGCATATGTCATGGACTCCATGTTGACATATGCTAAATACAGGAAAACCGAGTCCCTATGAGAGATACACAAGTTCAGAGGAAGATGGTTATAGAGGTAATGTTGGGAATTTAGTCTTCTTGAGATTGAAGCATCAGTCAAGGGGCTCTTTTTGATCTTTCTTTTATCTTGTCTTTAAAAATTCAATTTAGAGAGTAGCCTTGAGAAAGAACATTCACAGTTTAAGGGTAGGATTTCTTAGCACCATAAATTCTATTTTCTATTTGATAAGTTGACACCAGAAGGAGAGGCATAGGGATATACTACCCTGAATATTACTTTACAAAGAAATTAGAATGATTTATCATCAGAGATTTTTGATGTAACAGGAATCCCTGAGCTCTTATTGTAAAGGTACAGAGACCCTCTGAACTTAGAAGAGGGGATAGTCTTTCCTTGAGACAGAGGGGTAAGTCCCTGCCCTTGCCATAAAACAGAGAATTCAGTCTCAGCAAGAACCACACAGAGAGATGGAAACCTAACATAAATTCCACAAATTACATGTATTATATAATTTAATTCCCACACTTACTGTGCCAAATAGATGTGAAATTAAATATTAATCAATTTTAATTTAGTAGCATCCCCCTTGGTAGATTTAGAGAAGGAGGATGTAACAGCACAGGTGACATCCATAAATTGTCAGTCGGCAATTTGTGGCTCTGGGATTGGAACCTTGATCATCCGAGAAATACCCACCTGGAAGATTATCATACTGATTACATAAAACAGCCACTGTGCTATCTAGCACAATGCTCCATGAGTAATAGGTAACCATTAATTCCTTTATTATACTGTGGGAGAATGGTGGGAGGCATCTTGGGAATTGATCCTTCTCCAATTAGATGATAATACCAGAACAAATATAATACAATATAATTTTATTGGTGTGCAAGACCCAGAATGTTTTACACATCTTACCTCACTGAATTGGCTCTTGCCAGTTTCAGATGTCTTAAAATTTGTAGCTTGACCATTTGGATCGACAGTTTTGACTTGACAGGTGTCTTGACTGTGAAAGTGAAATGGCATACACTGGTGTCAATGTAAGGAACCAGACCTGCTTCAGGGTGGGGTTTGCCTGCTTTTTCTGTGAGTGGGGCCTTCTCTGGTCCAGAACTTGTCCTCCTTTAACTTCTGAGGTGCTTAGAGCCCTCTTTCATTCTCAGATCCTTATTGTACACAGGTCTATGAGACTCAAAGTAACCTCTATTAAAAGGGGGAGCTTTATATCTTAAGAGGGGACAAGCCTTAAACTAACATGAGTTTCAGATGGTAGAATTCGAGGCATTGGCATGCAAATAGGGGGAGTTTGGAGTTTGGGGACTTCCCTTGTGCCTAGAATATATGTCACTCCTAATTTTCTAGGTAGGGGGTTGAGAGCAGGCAACCTTCTTGGGAACTTTTTTTTTTTTTTAATTTCTTCTCCTTGGAGCAAAGATTCAAACATGGGTCAGGATGCTAATCAGGGTGTCATCAGACGAGCAGGAGAGGACAGAAAGACAGAATGTCTAGGGTAATGCATGGAGAAGAGATACTCAAGAAGTTTCTGTTTTCTGGCTGAATCTTATAGTTCCCAAGGGGCTCGAACGTAGTAAATAAGCCTGGCTGGTACATGCACACACAGTGAATGCTGACTGTCTGTGGGCACACTCCCTTTCTCATGCACCTGCCAGTCTATTCTCTAAGTACTTTGTGCTTCAATTGACTTTGCTTTGCATACAGTCTAATCAGGCACATGTAGCTCCTTCCTGTCCTCAGGTTGCTGCTTTCTAAAGAGGCTGTGAGAACTTGAATCTGGCTTATTTGTCCATCCTCCTGGGCCCAGGAGGGTGTGTTTGTGGGCAGACACTAGACATGACAAGACAGAGGGAGATTGGAGAGAAACTGTAACCTTTAAGAAGCTCTTTTCCAGAGGAAAACACAGACAGCAACCTCTGTGACCTCGGCCACAGCAACTTCTAGCTAGGTACATCTCCAAAGGCAAGGGAAACAAAGGCAAAAATGAACTATTGGGACTTCTCAAGATAAAAAGTCAACAAAACTGAAAGGCAATTGACAGAATGGGAGAAGATATTTGCAAATGTCTTATCAGATAAAGGGCTAGTATCCAAAATCTATAAAGAACTTATCAAACTCAACACCCAAAACACAAATAATCCAATCAAGAAATGGGCAGAAGACATGAACAGGCATTTCTCCAAAGAAGATATCCAAATAGCCAACAGACACATGAGAAAACGCTCAACATCACTCGGCATCAGGGAAATCCAAATCAAAACCACAATGACATACCACCTCACACCAGTCAGAATGGTTAAAATCAACAAGTTGGGAAATGACAAATGTTGGTGAGGATGCAGAGAAAGGGAATCCTCATACACTATTGGTGGGAATGCAACCTGGTGGAGCCACTCTGGAAAACAGTGTGGAGGTCCCTCAAAAAGTTGAAAATAGAGCTACCCTATGACCCAGCAACTGCACTACTGGGTATTTACCCCAAAGATACAAAGGTAGTGATCCAAAGGGGCACCTGCACCCCAATGTTTATAGCAGCAATTTCCACAATAGTCAAACTATGGAAAGAGCCCAGATATCCATTGACAGATGAACCGATAAAGAAGATGTGGTACTCAGCCATAAAAAAATAAAATCTTGCCATTTGCAAAGACGTGGATGGAACTAGAGGGTATTATGCTAAGCGAAATAAGTCAATCAGAGAAAGAAAATTATCATATGATCTCAGTCATATGTGGAATTTAAGAAACAAAGCAGGATCATAGGGGAAGAGAGGAAAATATAAAATAAGATGAAATCAGAGAGGGAGAAAAACCATAAGAGACTCTTTTTTTTTTTAAATTTTATTTTATTATATTGTGTTAATCACCATACAGTACATCCCCAGATTCCGATGTAAAGTTTGATGCTTCATTAGTTGCGTATAACACCCAGTGCACCATGCAATACGTGCCCTCCCTACTACCCATCACCAGGCTATCCCCTTCCCCCACCCCCTCCCCTCTGAAGTCCTCAGTTTGCCTCTCACAGTCCATAGAAGAGACTCTTAATCATAGGAAACCAACTGAGAGTTGCTGGAGGGGCGGGGGTGGGAGAATGGGGTAACTGGGCCTTAAGGAGAGCACATGATGTAATGAGCACTGGGTGTTATATAAGACTGATGAATCACTGACCTCTACCTCTGAAACTATAATACATTATATGTTAATTAATTGAATTAAAATTTACAAAAAAAAGAGGAACTTTTTCAGTGCCTATTAACACCTGTAGCTTTGGACAGTAGAGAAGGGGTTTCCAAAGTCCGAGGTTAGGGGGTGCATTTGGGGAGATGGTTCTCTATATCCTTATAGATGAATCACTACATATACCCCTGCTTATCTCTGTGAAGGAAGGCTTTGCCAACTCCAAAATCCATGGCTTCATGAATTTGTCACTCTCTGGGGTGTAGAGGATACATTCTTGCTTACGTTTTCTAAAAGCAGAGGTAATTAATTATATATTCTGGTGGTCAGAACCTCAGATTCCCAGAGTTGATCAATCTTGGACTTTTCCTTTGTGGTCAATGAGGAAAACACACAGGAGGGTCTAAAAGACCCAGCACAGGATAAACAACTGATCATAGAAAACCCTGTTCTCCTCACCTCCAAACAACCTGTCAGCATAGAGAATCTCGTAAGCATTTAGTTTCTATCATTCACCAAGTGTCAGGCTGGGCATTTTGCATATGTTAACATATTAAATCCTGCAAATCACCCATTTACGGATCATTTGGTGGATGTAGAAAGACACTTTGCACTCTCATCATGACCCATACTCTCTTCACGGCACACGTTGTGACCTTTCCCTCAGGTGACTTTCCCTAGAATATGCATATATGTATGCACATGCATATAAAAAGCAATAGACGATGACAGACTCATAAGAAAAGCAACTTACTTGTTAAATATACATTAACATTTTAATCTAACAAGCCACTTATTTATGTTAAATAAATATTTAATGTTAACTTGATATAAATTTTAAGTTAATACAAAAATTTTAGTTCACTTGCTTCATAAACAGAGCATGGAATTGAACATTTATCACATAGGTAAACTTAATAGTAAAAAGACACAGAGAAGTGGTTTCTTAATTCCTGTTACAGCCAGTTAAGGGGACACCTAGATGAGGAAATGAGGTATGATTTTCAAGGACTACAAGGTCGTTTCAGTTTTTGCCGTCATGCATAGCACCGAGATGAACATCCTTGGATGTCTGTGCACATCTTAGAATACATTCCTACAAAGACAATAGTTAGGACTAAAGCATGTACATTTTAATGATTTTTTGATACATGTTGCCAAACCTTTAGAAAAACAGTACAATTTTATATTTTCACCAACTGTATATGAGAGGGCCTATTTTCCTGTACCTTTGTTAGCATTCAGTATTATTTCCTTTTAAACTTTGCCTAGCTAATAAAAATTTTTTCTATGGTTACATTATCATCTCTTTGAATATCAGTACAGTTGAGTATTTTCTCATCAAATTATTAGCATTTGCATTTCTCCTTTCACAAATTGCTTGCTCATAACTGCCCATGTTTTCAATTGGTTTATCTTTTTCTAATTTTGCTTGTGAGAGACATTTATATGAACTATTGTGTACTACATGTGGTGTGCATAGTTTCCCTGTTTAAACATGTTCTTTAACTTTCTTTATCTTTTGTTTGTCATACAGATTTTAACACTATTGTGGTCAAACCTGCCCTTATTTCCTTTATGGTTTGCTTTTAGCATTAAATTTAGAAAGATTTTTTTCTATCTATTTATTATTACTTTTTTAGAAAGGGAGAGAGAGAGAAAGAGAGAGGGAGAGGAAAAGAGGGGATAGTGGGAAGGTGCAAAGGGAGAGGGAGAGAGAATCTTAAGCAGGCTCCTCACTCAGCGCAGAACCCAACATGAGGCTCAATCTCACGACCCTGAGATCATAACCTGAGGCAAAATAAAGAATCAGATGCTTAACAGACTGAGCCACCCAGGTGCCCAGCATTATAACTTTTAAAAAGCACATAACTCTTCACTTCTTTGCAACTTGCTTTATTTTTTGCAGTGCATGTGAATTTGAAACTAGAAAGAGTAAGATGTTTTGGATTTTGAAACTAGAATAAAATATTTTGAAATTAGAGTAAAAATTAAAAAGGGGAGACTTTTTAATCTCTGCCTCAAAACTTTTTTAAAAATAAGTTATTTAATGTTTAAATATGTTCTAGAAAGTGTTTCTGGCAAAACTGAGTTTGTAAATATTTTATAAAATTCCTTTATACTTTAACCAAGTCAGTTTTTTCATTTCTAAGGGGAAAGAGCTATATTTCAGAGATGGAAAATTTCCGAATGAGAGAGAGAAAGCTGGTCTTCAGAGTATTTTGTTCCGGAAACAGTGGATTCATGTTGTGATCCAATGGTCTCTTTTCCCTTTTGTCTACAGTTAAAGAGGAAGGGGGCAGAAAAGGCTAAAGAAGGCTCAGGCTAGGCTCACACTTGCTTTAGGCACAAAGTGGGTTAGATTTCTCAGACTAGGGAAATGGGTACTCTCATACCTGATTGAAGAATTAAGCCCATTCAAGGCAGGAATATGGTAACACATCTCTCACTGCAATTAAGCAGTTTTGCTTAAATAAGTTATGCCTAGAGAGAGCAAAGATGGAAAGTGATTGAGGATTGATGTATAGGGTGTTTTATTTGCTTTCCACTTTATCTCTAGTTGTATATTATACTTAAAATAATTAGTACTGCCAAAGTTTCAAATTGTTATGAATAACAGTTGAATTAAAAACTCTCTTAAATTTTTTTTTCAAGAAGAGTAATAGATGGGAAAAAGGATCTAATTTTGTTTGGTGTCTCTTTCATTGAAACAAATCTACAAGAAGCCTTCTTAGCCATACACAAGGCAGCAATATAAGCACTATTCTCAGCAAAAGCCAAAATTACTGTAAATGGTGAATCATTCACTTATCAAACAAATACTTGTTCCATGCCTACTATATGCTAGACACTGTGTTAGGTTCTGGGAGAAAAGCAGTGAACAAGGATCAGTCTCTGTTTTCAAGAAAAAAGAAGGATCTGGGTTGAGTTTATTCTAACCAACAGAACTGTGAGATAATAAATTTATGCTGTTTAAGCCACTTAGTTTGTTGTAATTGGTTTGTAGCAGTGATAGTAAACTAATACACTCAGATTCTTCAGACCAAACTATGTAGAGGCCACGTTTTATTCTGCTTACATGTAAAGCTCCCTCTCGAGGTCAGGTGGAGGTCTATGATGTATGAACTGAAATGGGTTGTCAAATAAGACAGATAAGGAAAACAAAGGGCATGCATGTGTGTTTTAACTTGAAGAAGAAGAAGGTAAAATGATTTGATACTGAATAATCTGTAGATTTTCTTTAAGGTAAACCTTTTCCCATAATTTTCATAAACGGAATCACTTCTTTTAGGAAGAAAGAATAATTATCCTTAGTCAAACTTACTCATTTGGATTAAAAAATACCAGAATTCAAGCATGTTAATTCTAAGTTTCAAGGGAATAATCTATTCTTAGGTCCCCAAGTCTGCTCTTTTGGCCAGTCTGGCCCCTCCATTGGATCTTACATCTGAAATAATCATAGAGGCTTCCTCACATTATCCTCTGGCAGCTGGGGAAGATTTAACTAGAGCTATCTGGGGCATAGAATCCATCAATAGAGGTGAGTCTCAGAATTTCCAATACAATGCCATATAGTCCTAATATTCACAAAGGCAACTGATAAAGGAAATTTAGGAAAAGTTACCTATTGGGTAATACTACTGGGTGTTATTTCTATGGGTCATTTTAAGTTCGCTTGACTTTGGGAAAGAATTTAGAAGACCAGAGACAAACATCTTTCCTCTCCATGCATCCTTTATGGTCTTGCAGACATGAAAGAAATAATTGATCCACCTATACGAACAACAAAATCAAATAAAATCTTTTTACAAACCCAGTAGACCCACACTATTGGAAAGTGAGTGTGCTGGGAAGGGGACAGAGCCACAAATGAATGAAAGAGGGATTTGCCAGCAGGAATTGTTGTGCTGGCTAACTCCACTGTGATTACCCTCCATGAAGGAGGAATGACCTGGAGGTGAGAGCCTGAGTGTACCTTCCTGAGATGATAGCAGATAATACTCATTGTAGGTCTTCAGGGGTTAATCTATTAAGAAACAAGGATCTTATAGGAGCAATGGGTTCAGATAGAAGAGAGCAACAGGAACTCAGAATGTGGTGAGAAAAGGAGAGCATGCTATGAAATGGAGTCAGGGGCTGAACAGGTGGAGGGATGACATGGTAGAAATCAAGGAGATACTGAGCAAGTAGGCAGTTTAGGTGACTAAGACTGGGAAGAAGAGCACTGTGGGGTGATTCTGTGGGGTTCAGAATTTCTAGGCCTCTACATAGCTGAGATAGAAAGGCAGCCAAATGTAATATCCTTCAGTCTTAGCAAATTATTCAGTAGTCATAATGGGAGTCCAGCAGGGATGCCTTGGAAGAGTGTTTAATGGAGTAGGCATCTTGTTCTTTTAATTCACCTCAACCATACACAGTGTATCTTTTTGGGTTCTGCCATTTACCGGTAGTAAGAGTCATACATTTGTACAACATCAGGGCTGTTTGTGGTTAAATGTGGAAAGATCATGGGCAGAGCATGGGATCTGGAGTTGGGAAGACCTGGGTCTGGATGGGTTCTGCCTCTGAGTTCCCATATGGCCCTGGGTAAGTCAGTCTTCCTTATGGGACCGCATTTCCTCATTTGTAACAAGGGGATGGTGCTATGTGCATCACAGAACTGCAATGAGTATTTAAGTAAATAATGTGCCTGGTACACGTTAAGCACTTAATAAAAGGTGGTTATTATAATACCAGCTGTGAGGACAGGGCATCCTGGGGTGGTGTTTCTGCTAAAGTAATCTCTTCCCCCTTTTGACTATCCATGGTGGGGTCAGCAGATAGATGGCCATGCACACAAGATGTCCCCCTTGTCAATGCTAGAGGAGAAANCTGTGAGGACAGGGCATCCTGGGGTGGTGTTTCTGCTAAAGTAATCTCTTCCCCCTTTTGACTATCCATGGTCAGCAGATAGATGGCCATGCACACAAGATGTCCCTCTTGTCAATGCTAGAGGAGAAGGTAGATGCCAGGGATCATTTGTCTCTGTCAGTCTGGAGACATATACGTTCAATCATGAACTAGGAAAAACACTTTCTTCTTCTCCAACACCTTCCACAGGGCATCTTTGATCTCTCTGTTCCTCAAACTGTAAATGAGAGGGTTCAGCATAGGGATCACCAGCGAATAGAACACAGACACCATCTTGTCCCTGCCAAGTGAGTAGCTGGAGATGGGTCGCAGGTACATGAAAAGGGCCGTCCCAAATAATAGAGTCACCACTATCAGGTGCGAGGCACATGTGTTGAAGGCTTTCCTTCGGCCTTCCACTGAGCGGATCTTCAAGACAGCAGCTCCTATGTAACTGTAGGAGATGAGGAGGATGAGGAATGATGTCCCCCCCACAGTGACCACCACGAGAAAATTCACCACTTGGCTAGGGAAGGTGTCAGAGCAAGAAAGTGCCAGGACTGGTGGGAGGTCACAGAAGAAATGGTTGATGATGTTGGGTCCGCAGAAGTGGAGCCGGAATATGGAGCTGGCCTGGACCAGGGAGCTCAGGAAGCCACCGGCATATGCCCCAAGCACCATGCGCGTACAGAGGCCCTGGGACATGATGGCCGTGTAGAGCAGGGGATTGGAGATGGCTGCGTATGGGTCATATGCCATGGCCGTCAGGAGGAAGCACTCAGTGAGACCCATGCTGCCAAAGAAAAAAAACTGAGCAGCACAGCCCAAGAACGATATGGTCTTTTGCTCCTGGAAGAAATCAGTGAGCATCCTGGGGGCTACTGAAGAAGAGTAGCAGATGTCAATGAAGGACAAGTTGCTGAGGAAGTAATACATGGGTGTGTGCAGACGGGGGTCACTTCTGATCAGAAAGATGAGAGNCAAGATGAGAGCCAGGTTCCAGGCCAGCGTCACAAAATAGAGACCCAGGAAGGTCACAAAGAGAAGAGTCTGGAGTTCTGGATGGTCTGCAAATCCCAGGAGGATGAACACCGTCACTGAAGAGCTGTTCCAGGCCTTAGTTGTGGACATGTTTCCCATGGACCACAAGGACAAGATGCAGACCTGGCATAATAATGATAATCCACATTATGGGGGACGTGAGTCAACAAAAAATTACAAAATGCACGAGAGGGAAGATCACAGCTTTATGCAAAGATTTTTTCTCTCAGAAGGCAATTTTAGTCATTGTCTTAAATATTTGTTTTCTTTTTATATAGTACAGTGTGAATGATGTGAGCTCAAGCCTTGGATTCAGACTCCCTGTGATCAGCTCCTGTCTCTATCACTTAGTAGCTGTGTCACTTTGGGTGAGATATCTAACATCTCTAGGCTCCAATTTCCTTATCTTCCAAAATGGGTGACAGTATCTTCTTCAAATATTTGTTTTAGGAATTAAATAAGGCAAAGTATATAAAGTGACTGACACATAGCATGTCCCAGGTGAAAGTTGCAGGACAGTTCTGCGTGTCCCAGATGAGTCGTGTCATGCCTTAAATTAACTAGTCATCCAACTTTATTCAAATTTCAATTCTGGAGCAGGGAAATTAATGGAGGTTCAGCTCTGAAGTTGTGAAACAATCAGACATCTACAATGTTTTTAATCCAAAGGATTAGACCAGATGTACACAGAAGTGCTCTCATATTAGATCTGAGTACACTAATGTAGTTCCAATTTCAAATTTGTCTGTAGTCAGAGCTCTAAGCTATTGACTTGTTAAGAAATGGGGACTCTGGATTTAGACAGCCTGGATTCAGTCCCTAGGTTTACCACTTAGTAAAGGTGTGATCTTGGGCAGGTCACTTGGACATTCCATCTGTCTCTGTAAAATCAGAGATAATAATAGCACTTACTTTTTTACTAGGATCTATCTATCTATCTATCTATCTATCTATCTATCTATCATCTATCTATCATCTATCTCTCTCTATCTATTATCTCTCTATCTGTCACCTATCTATTATCTATCTATCATCTATCTATCTATCTATCTATCTATCTATCTATCTATCTATCATCTATCTATCTATCTATCTATCTATCTATCTATCTATCTTCTCCTTTAGGACATATCTGACCTATAGTAAGTACTCTGTGTTTATTGTCGTTGTTTAAACCTAAATACAAAGTGTCCTTGATCACATTCTTAGAATTTTCAGTGAATGAAGCATCTTTCAGGATCAGGGGTTGATTCCATCCTGTTCACATGGATAAGAATTCCCGTCAGCCCCTGACACACCCACACTAAGTCTCAATCCCTAAAAATGAGGAGAGAATTCCCACTGTCAGCAGATCTCCGATGCCGAGGTCCCGTCCCCACGGGAGGAAAAGTGTGGTCACAGGGGCCTCGTGGCTCACAGTGAATGACTCTTCTAGGTTTGGAAAATATCTTGATCCTTCCTCGGGTCTCAACAATTTCGAAATCAGTGAAATTACCTTAACTGTCTTTTAAGATATACTTTCAGCCTATTCTACCTACCTCTTAACGTACAGAGAATCTCATCAATTCCATTTTATTTTTCAAAATGGAAGTGTTATTTTATGAACTTAAAAGCAGTATGTGAGCACTGTAAATAATTGGATCACTATATAACGGAAATGTTGAAACTAAAAATCATGTGCAGTTCCTGATCAATGCAAAAAAAAGAAAAAAAGAAAAGAAAAACCTGAAAATTATGACATTCTATTTCCTGAAATAAGAACTCTTAACATTTTGATGGATACCTGTGCAAATGTATGTATATGTGTGTGGGTGTTTGTATCATAGAACAGAAACCCTCTATAAATTACATATACCATACAAGCCANTATATCATACAAGCCATTCCAAGTCAGTCACTTCACAGTTTGGGAAGTAATTCTCTATTTGCTCTGGATTTTCTTGCTCAGTTTAAGAGAGCCATTTTGTTTTGATATCCTTAGTTTTTCAAAAATCAATTCATATCTACCCATTGCCAGGCAAGGTCTCATTGACCTTAACTTTCTTCTTGAAGTTTATACATAGAGAGATGCCCTTGGAATTGGGGTCCACTCTCCTCCCTCTAATGGTTTCTGCTACAGACTTTTCAGTGCTAAAACCCTCAAATTTGGATAGTGAGAGAATGCAAAGCTCCTTTTGGTCATCACGATGCCATCGTTGTGCAGAATTTCAGAGATCCCGCACACTTATCCCAATCTTGTCAGTGTGGTTTTAAGCTTTATACTCAGAGGCTCTGCAGCAGTCTGTGAAAGGTGTGTGATTTCCCAGAATCAGGAGACGATTCTTTCCCCTTTAAGAAAAGACAGAGACCTGCAGCAAAGTTTGGTGTCATCTAGTACAGACGTAGAGCCACATGGAAAAATTGTGAACAAAACGAGACAGCTCTGCTGGAGCCTTGACCCATTCACATACGCTCAGCCCTTAGGTAGAAACCTGAGGTTCATGATGTGATTCAAGGTCGTTTGGAGGCTTTATTCAGGTCAACAGTAAAAGGAGGGGAATAAAGTGGTGGTGATTCTGGGCAGGCTTCAGGACAAGCCTGGTTCTCATCCTGACTCTGCCACTTGCCAGCTGTGGGATGTTGGGCAACTTACTTAGGCTTTCTGAGTTTCAATTCCTCCATTTGTACAATGGGGATAATCGTGACTTCTTAACAGAGTTGTTGGAGAATTGCTCAAGATAATGTGCAAAAAGATCACGGGTCTTGAGATAAGATCTTTGCTTAACAAATTGGGATTGGGATTGCTATCAGCAGTGAATACTCCTTAAAGAATTCTTTAAGGAATGGAGTCCTATTTGAAAACACTTCCCCTCATGTGGTGGGTTGGAATGAGGGGTCCACTTACAGGCCATGTAGGTTTGTAACAAGTGTTTGGGAGTGAGGTTGAAGGGTAATGATCTAGCGGGGGTGGGGGTGGGGGGGGAGGTGTTGATGGGTCAGCTGCAAGTCCGTTTTGAATGCTGCCAGCGGGGGGAGACTTTCACATTTAAGGATGAAATTTCCCATCCCCTAAATAGAGAGTGAATCTGGACAAATTGGGACGAAAGGAAAAGCATATCCAGAGTTTTATTCTCGCCCATGGATGCCCTGAATCTTACCCTAGAACATTAAACAGAAGGTATCTTCAGGGCCCCATGGACCACTTTATGTCACTGAACTCTGCTCACAACGAGCTGCTTCTTTTTTTCAGAGAGAAAGAAATCTTCACTGGCAGCAAACTGGGTGGAGAGCTAGTTTAATCTGAATCTAGACCCCCTACGAATCCTATCATATAGGTATAATCAAAAGCAGCCGAGACAGAGAGAGCTCACGAGGCTCGATGACCTCAGTGCATTCAGACGCTGAGCTGCATCTTTATGTAAATCACACTAGTCTTTGGGGCCACAGTGAAGACAGGATAACACAGTAAAATCAGGCAACTAGCACAGTACCTTGCACACAGAAGACACTCAGGGACTGATGGGAAATGGTCAAGTTGATTTACAACTCAGCTCATTTTTATCAAATATCTGCAAGAAAGTGCTAAGTCTGTCTAGTCTGAGCTTTCACGTAGTTGGTGATGGAGTTAAAAAATGGTATAATGGGAGCACCTGGGTGGCTCAGTCAGTTAAGCGGGCGACTCTTAATTTTGGCTCCAGTCATGATCTCAGGGTCCTGGGATCAAGCCCAGCATGGGCTCTGACCTTGGCGGGGAGTCTGCTTGAGGATTCTCTCTCTCTCTC